>NW_018164891.1:544580-594188 GCF_001263595.1 Phalaenopsis equestris
GGGGGGTGGGGGGGGGGTGAAGATCACTGATAAATAGCTATGGAGGATTCATAGAGTAACCTTAGCCTGGAGTTTCTTCCCACTTAAATGCAAACTATTGCTTTGCTGAACTAATATTTATTTAAGGGAGATTTACATATATACCTCACAACTCTTATGCATATCTAACACCCAAAGTTTGATATTTACACTTATAACACCTCGGAGTCATCTACAGATTTTGATCATTTTTCACTTTCCCCCACCTCAAATGACCTTCCATCAGTTAAATTTTTTCATATTTATACCACAGGATCAGAATGTTGTTACAGTATTCAGCGCGCCAAATTACTGCTACAGATGCGGTAATACGGCGGCCATACTGGAAATTGGGGAAGACATGTCCCAAAACTTCTTACAATTTGATCCAGCTCCAAGGCAGGTTGAACCAGATACCACCAGGAGGACCCCTGATTATTTTTTGTAAAATTGATTGCTTTCTATATATATATATATATATATATTGGAAATTTACATACTAAGCACAATTCTTATAAATTTATGTATCTCGCACCTAAACTTTCATATTTTCACGCATAGCACTTTGTTGCTTTAAACGTATGCAAGAAAAGGTGTGTTTCACTTTTTAAAAGTGAGAATAGTGCTATTTTTTATGTGATTAAAGATTTTTGAGTGTTATGTGTGTAACTATGAAATTTTAGGTGTAAGATATAACTGGAGAGATGTTCTTGCTGCTGCTGCTTCTTGCTTTTGCTTGAATATTTCACCATACAGATTTTTCAAAGCTCCTCTCATGCTGATTTGCTTTGCATTTTCCTGATGAATTTTGTCTAAAGTTGCATCTTTGTCAATGGGTTTATGTTATCTAAACAAAGAAGTTTTGGAGTCAATTTGTTTTAATTTGTTTGTAGTAAATGATAATACTAGCTGATATATTTGGTTTTCTTTTTTAATAAATCAATTTTATTGTGATTAGGCTCATTGTTTAGGGTGTTTACAATATTTTCAGTAATTGGTTGATTGCTAATAAAAGAGTTGCATGGTTGTTGATTTGGCATTTATTCATGCAGAGGTTAATAATGAGAAATTTAGTTTCAAGATAACAATATACAATAATATATTGTTGTGATTTAAGTGCTAATTAATAATTAGGTTATTAGATAAGACTTCATTGGACTTAATATAAGCAAAATTTGATTAGAAGATTGGCGCATTATTAGTTAGGTCTGTAATATGTTTATTAGGTAATTACTTTATATTCATTAGCCAGTTTGCTATTATCTAATATTTAATTAAGATCAGTTAATTCTTATAATAATCATTAGCAATCATAAAATATGGCATCAGTGGCTTATTTGTTCTAGGAGGAGCCATTCTGGAGCAGAAATTGCGATGATGAACAGGTATAAATAGGTTTTTGTTGAAACTGACTTGAAAGCAAAAGCTTTCAGTGTCTGCTCAGAATGAAATCAAAATAATTGATTGTGGAAATCTAAATAACACAAGGGGCTTTGTATAGATATCATATAATTCTTATATATTCTTCATATTTATATCAAGAACATTCAAATATTTAACATAGCATCAATAATAATATTATTATTGTTGTTGTTATTATTATTAACTTTTATGTGTGGCATACACTTGCATGCATAGGTTTATAATAATAAAATATGAAACATACTTTATTGTTATGGATATGTAAATAAAAATTATGTGGCATGTACTTAATCTAAATGACGTTGAAATTGTTGTTATGTCTCATAATCTAAAAGCCGTTGCTATGCTGCTAAAGCACCTAATTGTCATTTTAAACATCAATTTGCTCCTATAAATTTGAGCTCATCTTCATGTCCTATCATGCAATCATTTTATCATTTTAATTAAGTTTACATTGCAAGTATTTTATTTACAATATAAGTTTCATTGATACCAAAGAAATTGATGAAACATGACGACAAACCGATCCAAAAATTGATTTGTGTCCGATCAAGCACATTTTTTGACGATATGTTCTTTACCCTTATTTTTGTATGATAAAAAATTCACTATAAAATAAATAAAAATTTACTTATTTACAATAAAAAATATATATAATTTTTGAAAATTTCGAAAGCATTATCATTTCTTGTATGTCAACATGAATCTCATTTAAATCATGAATCAAGTTAATTACCATCAATCATACTTTTTAGGCTTCACAAAATTTTCCATGTAGAAAACAGACATGCTTTAAAAACAAAATAAAATTAAAACACCCAAAATGGGCCCTAAAAAATGCATGGTTAGGTTCTAAATGTAGCCATCTCATTATGCAGCCATTGTATGACCTCAAATCAATATCAACTCTGGTAAGAAAATGTACACAATCTTAACCACACAATACAAATATCATGTACATAAATCATGATATTGAGAAAATCTACACTTTACAGAAAAAAAAAAAAAAGAAAAAAGAAAAAAAGAAATTCAATGAAACATGATCATTGAAAAGTACAATAACAAGATTATAGTAATAGCTAATCCATGGTTGAAACGTGAAACCAGAGTATATCAAAATAATAATGGGGCAATTACATACAGACCACTCCAAACTTTGTATTTACAAATCAACCGCCCTCTTTCAACTATTTTCAAATTCCCGCTCAAATACCAAAATTCATGGTAAAATCCCAAGCCATATCTTTCATTTGTATCAAATTCTCAAAAATATGATCTTGGCACACATAAATACATCAATTTGGTGGTTCAAAAAAAACACATGGGTGGTTAATTTGAAAATATCAATGTTCCGGGTGGTCTGTATGTAATTATCCCAATAATCTTACACGCGGAGGAGTAACTGAGTCAAGCCAACTCGTGTGTCGGCTGATAAATAGCTCATAAACTGAGCTTGATGAGCTAACAAGCCAAGCTCAAGCCTGCCCCGACACTACTCATTACTCACGAGCCATCTCCTTCAACAAAAAATATAATCAAAATAAATTAAAATTAAAAAATTTATCTTTATATTAATAAAAAAGCTAAAAAGACTCACCTCGTAACAAGGAAAATATTAATTGGGGGCCAAAAAAATAAATGGCTCGACGAGTATATGAACTTTTGAACATAACATGCCAACCTTTCTGTATAAGTTAGTAAAAGAAAGGAAATTTGGTCTTTTGCTTTTGATAGAAATCATCTCTTCCTGATTGCACCATAATTACCAGATACCTGATAAATAAATAAATAAATAAATAAAAACTTCAATATGAATGCACAAAAGCATAATATGAAATTGTATTAATACTTCTCCGATAAGAAATGTTAAAAGGTGCCGAGGCATTTTGGCATCACATGACATTTTTAAAACTACGAAGAGGATAAAAGAAAAAATAATTAATGCTTTAAAGATTTACATAATCAAATGATGCATTTTATTTCTTTAAAGATAGGTATATCTAATGCATATGATCATCTTTTACTTATGTGAATACTAAACTTAATTTTATTTTAAAATTGCTACACTAGAATAGTCATGCTTATGATTAAAAGATTCTCATATTAATTCGAAAAACTAGCATGCATGCTATTACTTTCTTTTCTTATATTTTGAATCCTAAATTACGATTGTTTATTCCACTAAGCTTTTAACTCATTAAAAATTCTCATATTAATTCGAATGACTGTTTTGTCAAACTCTACTAAATCTCATGCATTTTGAGAAGAGGGGTCAAAATGGTGGGTGAGATGGCAGCAGGTTTTCCAACATTCTTGGTTGTTGCACATTAAATAGCAACTCGCAGTGAGGTATTATTTCAAATGTATCCAAAAACAATAAAAGACACCGAACACCTTTAGGTGTTTCAATATAGAAGCAAGCTTCAGAAGTTTGCTTTGTCAGTGTGGATGTCTGGGGGAGATATAATTGTAATCATTCGATATGAAATAAGGACATAGACGCGCTTATAAATAGTAGTTTGGTCATTTTATTTACGAAAGAGGTCTATTGACACAAAAAAACAAAGCATATGAATCTATTCATGAAATTTCAAAAACATCAGGACCAAAGCAATGATCTTGAAAATTTCCCAAATACAATGAAATAAAAAATCAAACGTTCCAATTATAAGTACAAAGTGGATATGAAATGCAAAGATCTTCAAAAATTCCAAACAAATTAATCCAAGGTATGGAACATAAAGGAGAAGGTAAAAAACCCCTACAGTCCAACTGTCGAAAAGCTTGCATATTAAAAATCCACTTTGAAAGAAGAGTAATCTGCTTGGTACTGCATACCTGAGCTTGAACTTTTTTTGGTTTATTTGGCATATCGTCATCATCATCAACATTGTCTTTATTCAAAAACAAGCTATGGATGGAAGACTTGTCTAACTTTCTTCCTCTCTTTGAAGTTGATGAAGCACCTCTTGCTCTTCCCCTGGGAGCTGCTCTTTTGCGAGTCCTCCCTTGAATACTCTCTTCAGGTTCCTGCGAAATAAGAGCAAACAAACATAAACCGAGGATTATTTCCCTCAGCATCAACTAGCTTAGTAAATTTAAAGCTAAATCTAAAATAAAATGCCCAGCAAAGTGAAAAGAACATACACTACTTTCAACCACTTCGTTCACTTCATATTTTTCTGTTTCTTCACTTGAAGGGGAATCAACATCTTCATCAACCATGCCTGATGCGGAACCCAAAGCTGATCTGCAATGTTATTGGGCCACAATATCAAAACATCTAGCGTCGTATTTAAAACATCCCTGTATAATAAACATGCCTGTGAACATAGAAAAATAAACAGCATGCCAACATTCATTTGCTAGGAAGCCTAACACTTGTAATATGAACAAGAAACCTTTTATAACCGAAAACCGGGCCCTGCATTTAACATGTATAAACATCAAGAATGATATACAGGAAAATTTACATACATACCACAAAACTCCTATGTATTACATATCTAACACCCAAAGTTTGATATTGACACTTAAAACGCCCTGGTGTCCTAAAGTATGCATCAAAGGTGTATTCCACTTTAAGAAAAAACTTATGGCGGTATTTTTTATGTGATGTTAAGAAATTGAGTAGTATGCATGTAAATATGAATATGTACTTATTGGATATGTAAATACATAAGAATTATGTGGTATGTATGTAAATGCCCCTAATATAAAAGCCAAGTGCAAAAGTGAAGCAAGCAAGCAACCTCTCAGAATTTCGAGTTCTCAATGTTGCCTGCAGAGTCATCTGCTTCAAACTGCTTTTACCCCTTCCCCTGCCGCCCTTTGAAGCTTCAGCTCGAGTGGGTTTAGGTGCATCAGAAGCTCCTTTTCTTCCACGACCAACAGTCTTTGAGCTAGAGAGCATTTGTCCAGTGGCTTCGTCATCACTGAAGGCATTGGTACTACTAGGAGCAGTCATACTCTTAGAACTACCTCCCTGCATATAGCAACTAAGTTAATTTCAAACATGTGAAATTTCAAAAATACCTAACTTTGATCTGACATGCATCATTTATGTAAAAGTATTGAATCCACTATAACCAATTGGTTCTGTGACTTTGATGTGATTCTCATTTCTTCCTTCGACATTGATGACCTTTGCTTTACACGTTCCTACACAGCAAAATGACAGGCAGCAATTTGTCAGTGTCTTTCATGCAAAAGTAGAAGAATCAAGGAACCGACGTGATAAGATTCATGCCTGCATGGATTCAGTGACTTTAAGTATAAGTTCTCCCTCTTCAAACTTCAGACCATCTGCTTCAGAGTTTAATTTACTCTGAGTTACATAGAAGCAGTTAAAGCGATGCTAACCAGTGTTAGCTACACAAATTTAACCAAACTATTAGCTATAGATGGAGAATTATTTAAGTTTAAGTAGATAGATTTGATAGGGACCTTGAGAAAGGCTTACCCTTGTTTCCTGAAGATTGTTCTGCAAGCAAGAATAAAATGCCATCTTGTCATCCTTGTTAACGAAGTCATGTAATGCAATATCCAAATCATTAACTGGAAGGATCTCCATTTTCTGCAAAAAAGACTGCATCTTAAACTACTGCAATATGGCAGATCAAATTTGACATCAGATTACTCAAGGACTTTGGCAAACAATGGCACAGAGCTAGAAGAGAGGCATGATACCACAAGTTGCTCTTAAAATCAAGAGGTCTCGGTAAATATTTTCAATTTTAATAACAATAATAAAAAAAAAAACTAACGGAAGCCTTTAGAGTTTGTTTTTCAAAAATTCCAGTGAAGCATCAAGTTTTAATAAATGTGAGATTCTTATAAGACAATGTAACAAATATACTAGCATCTTACTATAAGAGCTTTCTGCTTTTGAGGATGAGACCTCTGACAAATTATTGATAAATATCAACGAGTTCATGACTCAAAAATAGCCGCATGCAAAATTTGTACTACATTATAAAATATGCCAAATAGAAGAAAAGATCCAATTAACATATATAATATTGTACGAAAAATAAGAAACGGACTACCAGATTACTTTCAGCGACAAGCGCCTCAATGTTTTGTTGATTTAGTTCCTCCGGGCGAAGCCTTTCAGAATCATCAATCTTATCTGCAATGGAGCTTGAGGTGCTATTTTAAAGTAATGATAGATCAATGAATAAAATGGAATTCTTGACATATTGCATGGTTTACGGGGGTTAAAAAAATAAGAAAACGAAATATCAGCTCCTTCTCCTGCCCATTTTCTTTCGAAAGTGTCATTAGGAGATTTTCCATATAAAATAAACCCAAACTTACAGAATAAATTTTTCTTTGCATTGACACACAATCCAAGCCAATCATAAATAAATAGATTACAAACCACGCTTTTCTACCTTCAAGAGATTGACGCTTCTTTGCAGCCTTTGAGAAAATGAGAATATCCTGCGGATTAGCTACCTACAAAAGATAAAAAAATGATAGAAAAACAGAAGTAAAATCACGGATTTGTTCAATTTAAGTTTGGCGGTGGTCTTAAAAAGGGTTAATCTAATCCCTAATGTGTTGGTTATGAATCTTCTGGGAAAGGAGTACAAAGGAGAGAAGTGACCTGTTGCTACTGAGAAAACATATATGCATGGGCACACGCACACATTAGAGAGATTTTAGGATGGTTTGTTACAAAATGGGGGGGGGGAAGAGATGACCATTGTTTTATTACTTCGACATAAATTGTTATCACCGTTCCATGAAAAGTGGCATTAGCTTTTGTGAGTAGTAGGTGGCGGGGTAGTAACGGCAAAAAATTATTGGAGCTTAATTTCAAAGCAAACCTCCATATAAAATGATTCAAATCATAGTTCTGATGCTAGTTTGATGCAAGAAAACTCGAAAATTAATATGAAAAGAAAATAAAAAAAATGAGAAGTATGAAAAGAGTTAGATACAACAAAAACAAGCCTTTGTCCCGCTAAGTGGAGTCGGCCATTGGAATCCTTTTTCTCCATTGTACTATGGAGTGTCATATTTTCATTTAATTCTAAGGATGAAAAGATTTAGATCATAATAATAATAATAACTCATGCTTTCATGAGGAAATGTTTTAGGCCTCACAAATGATTAAGCCATTAAGGATTAAATCTCGGGATAGATGATGAAGTGTCCAGCAGAATTCTATTCATGCATAATGTGTTTTAAATGACAAAAAAAAGTTATATTTACAGATTCATGAAATAGCTAACTAGTTATAAATTACAAACAAGCTAAAAATCTAGGAACAAGAAGTTAAAAAATTTAATGATATTCAACACAATAATTCAATTAAAAAAAGAAATATCTAAAAGTCAATAACTCCAATATCCGAGTCAAAATTAAAATTTTGAATTTACGTCCATATTAACCATCTAAGATGGAAAATATGAACAGGCTAAACTACACAAAAATTTAAAATAAATGCAAGCTCTAGCAATGTTGCATTAAAATATTCTCTATGCATTCTCTATTGCAAGATCTCAAAAATGGACATGCTACTGAGGCCAACTAGTACCAAGCATTAAAATTAAACTGGATTATATTACCTTTCCCACATACTTTTGGCCAAATCTTTGTGGATTTATAGTCATAAATCCAGAGTAGTCCACCTGAAATTGATCAACATCATACCAACAACATATTAGAATAGCCAAGGAACAGAAACCATTTCAAAATACAAATGCAGAAAAAAGAAATGCAAGTTCGCAATCTTAAAGCGTCGATAAAAAATGGAAGCAAATGAAAAAAATGTGCATCATCAATTATTTCATTTGCATGATCGGAGCAAAAAGCCCTAAAAAAATTAATTCTTTAAAAAAATCCTATGAAGAATACCTTTATCCGAATCAAAGGAAGCTTAAGCTCTGACCTTCTAACAGTGTTTGTGCTATTTTTTTCAATCAGATTTTTCACCTATAGTGATTGAGATTATTAGACTAACGAATTTTTAAAATAATAAACAGTGCAATTAAAAAAATGGAAGAACACTTACAACTTTATCTAAATGTTCAAGAACGGATGCTTGATCATTAGGATCAACATCAGCTTCATCTTTTAAAACAACCTGCAGCACAAGATTAATAAACAAAAAGGGCATTTACATGCATAGCACCTAATTCCTATGTATTTACAGATCTACACCTAAAATTTACCTTTTACATCTATAATACCAAAAATTTTTATATCCGGGGGCAGAATCAGATAATTTTTTAATAGGGGGACCAATTAATAATTTCAAACATTCCAATACTTAACTTTTTTATTAAAATTTAGGACTGATATTGGTGACTTTATTTTTCTTCTTAATATAAAATTGATAAAATCTTGTTGAAAAAAAAAGTAAAAATATATTACTTGAAAAAGTTATATTTTAAAATGCATAAGAAATATAAATTAATTCTTTTATTAATGTCATAAAAAACTAAATAAGAATGAGTTAAAACCCAATATAACTTATAACTACAAACATAATTTAGTTTCAATAAAATATGATTAAAAATTAATTTAATTTTAAAACATTTTTTTCTATTATTAACTAAAACTAATTAAAAATATAATCTAAAAACCAAATAAAATATAATTCCATTTAAAATTCATAAACAAGCCTGTTGAGATGTTCAATTAAAGCTCGATATTAATTTAAAACCTAAAATAAATTATAACTAAAAATAAATTTAATTTAAATAAATTTAATTAAAATATAAATTAAAATTAATGCAAATTTTATATTATTAACTTAACAATAATTAAATTAGTAATTTTTTTCAAAAAATAATAACATTTTTATTTAATAGAAAAAATATTTATGAGAACAAAAGTAAAGTAAAAAAAATGAAAAATAAAATACAAAAGTCAGAGCTAGCCGCACATTAATGTGGAAAGCTTATTTGTACTTTTAGTCCCACACAAGAATTTATCAGTACTATGGTTTAAAAAGAAGCGAAACCATTCTATTCGAGTTCTGCGGGTATCACGTGGATCACAATAGCTTGAAAGGTTTAAGAGGAACTTTGAATATATAGATAACTACTTATTTCAAATGTGTAATTTTTATCTGTTTCGTTTACAGCTTAAGAAAATATGTAAATTATATTAAATCTAATTTATTGGGCTGGGCAAATGGAGGACTGTAGCTCTGACCATGTTTATAATCACACAAAAATATAACCTTTTTAATTTTTTTTATAAGTGAGATACACCTTTTCATGCATAGCTAAGGTGCATGTATGTAAAAATTGAAGATTAGGCGTTAAGTAAGTAAATACATAGGAATTGAGTGGTATGTATTAAAATCTTTCTAAACAAAAACCATTCAATACGTAACTGCTGATGCCCATCAAGTTCATTACTTACCTCAGCATATTCAAAAGGTCTAACAGACTTCAAAGGTATTTTTGTTGGTCTGTACTGACTTCCCTGAAAATAAAATGAATTTTAATATGATTAGAAAGCGTTGAAATAGAGCAAAAATCATAACAGATGAGAACGTTTCTTTTTTTATTTATTTATTGTAATGAAGAGAGGTAGATTGATGATTAAAATCACCTTGACTTCCATTAGAAGTACATGCTTGGGCTTTGCTTCGCCTTCAATTAGAGATGTTGCAACAGAAGAGCCGGGCTGACTGATATGAAAGCCCATTCCTGGAACTTCCTGTTAGAACATGAAGAGCTAATGGCATCAGGCAAGTTTGTAAAACAAAATTTCAATAAAACAAATACCTGTGGATCAACAAGACATTCATGTTCATGTCCCCACACGATAAAATCTAGAAATCGGGGCAAGAAATGTTCATTAACGGCATTTTTTGGATTTGATTTGACTCTGCAGATCATATAACTCGGTTGATTAACAAATTATTCAAATGAAAACCAACTCAGTGCTACCAAACTAATAAAAAAAGGGGCCCATTTCCTACGTATTTACAAGTCTAAAACCTAAACTGTTATTTTCAAATTTATACATCACAAATCTTTCATATCACATCAAAAATACCACCATTAACTTCTAAAAAGTTAAATAACTAAAAAGTTAAATAAACCTTTAACCTTTTCATAGATAGATAAGGTGCACGTAAAAATTGAAATTTTGGTGTTAAATATGTAAATAAGAATTGAGTGGTATGCATGTAAAGCTTCCGAAAAAAAATGCGCATTTTCTATAACACAGCACAAAACCTGTTTTGGTGAAGAACGAGAATGTTGAACCAATCAAACACTGGACATCCTTCTTGAGGTTCTGGCCGCATCCACTGAACTTCATGTGGTGTCTGAAGAATGAATTGCTTAACAGAATGAACAACTTAATCAAGCGGTTAAATTCAGTGTGGATAGTTGAGCACCTGAAACATCCTGTTAAGTCTCTCATCTCTAATATTCCCAAGACCATACAAAGCTACAGATGTTGTACCCTGGCATTCGATATGTCAGCAATCAGAGATTTTTCAATGCATGAATTATAAATAAGGGGCATTTAAATACACGCCACCTAATTTTTATTTATTTACATATCTAACACCCAAACTTTGATTTATACATTTATACCACCCAAATCATTTGTATCATAAAAAATACCACTATTTTATTTTTTAAAAAGTGATCAAGCACATAGGTAAGATGGCATACATGTAAAAAAATTGAAGTTTAAGTGTTAGATATGTAACTGTAAGTAATTTTTCATATAAAAAATAAGCCCACCTTCCTTATAAGTATAGGATAGAGTGTTATCTGACCAACTCCAGAACCACCAAGAACCATTTTACCAAAATAGTTTACAAGATTAGTTGCAGAAAGAATATCAATGGCAGAAAGGTTATCCTGTCAGATGAAAAAATATTTATGTCATGTAACACCAAGGATGGTTGAACATTACGGAATTGCTGTTTTAGATGTTTAGGATAATAAATCCTGAATAAAGAGGTAGGTCGAAACATGTTTTTCAACAATTATATTTCTACGAACAATGGGTGGCACACCTCATTGGGCCTATTCCTAGAATCTGTAGGTCCAACCTATTTCAGCTAAAATTAGTCATTTTGTTAATGATGTGTAACATAATCAAATAACTTCAATATAGTAACTATCCTAATTTTTTCAAGCAATCAATTCAAATAAGAATTAATGATTATTTAAGTGATGATAACATCATCTTGAAATTAAATTGGCACTTTCTTGGAGACCTCAAGCAGTAGCTTTGTTGAACTAACATGTATAAATATGAATTTTATGCCTCTAAACATCAAATGATGAAAAGACACGCCAGTGTGGGCTCTGAAAATTCATGACCGCTTCCCAGAACAACTTTGTAATTTGTTTTATTTTATTTTATTTTTTTTGAGAGAGAACTTAATAGGGTAGAATTTTCAGGAGACATATTGGATTGTAGATAAGACACTACTCAAAGATTTTGCCCTCATTTAGCAATGACTTTTCGATCTGGGGTTCAAAGTTTCACATAGGCACAAGCCCTTACGGTTAATTACTCCTCCCGATAACGGGAAAGCACTTTCGATTAAGGCTAGTCGTTAATATTTGAGCATTCAACATATAATAACCGCATACACAGAATTTAAATTGCAGAGTTCACCATTTAAAGCTTAAAACGAATGGTGGGGGAATGAAGATGAAACCCGATCAAGATCCTCTGTTTTCGTCATCCCAGACTGTCGTGATCCATGATCTACTTAATCAGAGGAGGTAGTCGACCCAACCTCACAGAAGTATCATTGTCAGAAGTAATGAGTTGCATCGTTCAAGAGATTCTTGTAGATCTGGGGTGAATGTTTGTTTAAGATGACAAATTTAAGTCAACCTTAGCTAACAAAAGACTTTGAGTCAATCAATTGTACACTTTTAAGTAATTGGATTTTACTTACATATTAGTTGTTTATTTTAAAAAGCTTGATTTTAAAGATTAACACCTAAGGTTGAAACCTTAGATCAACATGGCCATCATCGGGAAATTTGAACATTTTAAAGTATTTATATTTGAAAGAGGGACATTTAATTTTGTTAATTTAAGTTTTGCAAAGTATAATTCATGTCGACTCCTATCCTTATAAGGGGTATTGGACTATGTGATTTGGGCCTGTAAATTCTTATTTTAGAATTTAGATATTTATTTTTAAAACTACTAGACTTGTAAACTTCAATCCTTGCGAGAAGGATGATCGAACTAATGGAGTGGGTCTTACGAACCTGCCCTATAGACAAGGCGACTCGATTAGCCCGCTCAACATTCTCAAACCTAGTATTGAACTTTCAACATGTTTGGTTGGAGCACATGCGGGCATTTAACTTTATGTTTAAAGGATTTCGTTATATAACCACCTTAAAGCATATATAACTCGGGAGTATCTCAAGTGATACTCGTCTAAGCCTTAAAAGTGTAGCTCATATTTCAATTTGTTTCATTTAACTTATAAGATAACCACAAAGCTTACAAATTTTTAAGTTATTTGGAATACAAAATATTAGTAAAAGTATTATGATTTTAAGCTTTAAATGCACCGTCTTATGTTCGCTAACAGAAGTGTTGTGAATCCGATGGTGTTTTAAAATTTACAAAGGGTATCATGTTTGAATTATTTTTCGCCCCTAAGAGCCCAAAGTAGAAAAATCCAATTTTAAAGCATTTTCAAATTTATAAGCTTAGTTTTTATAATCCAAATTTATATTTTAAGAGCCAAGGACTTTAAAATTTTTAAAACCTTATGGCCTAAATTTAAAAGTCCAAACTTTAAAATATTTTAAAGCCTAAAGAGCCTAAATCTCAAAAGACTGAGACATTAATACTTTTAAAATCCTAAGAGCATATATTTTAAGAGCTCGAAATTCCAAATTATTTTAAAATTACAAATAAATCACATTTTATTTTTATTTTATAAGTCAAAAAATTCCAAAATTTAAAATTCTACAAGTTCAAATCACTCAATATTTCAGCAGCCCCCCGACGTCAACCACCGTTTGGGGACACGAGAGAATGTCAGCTTTTCCAAATGTCTTAAAAGACGAGCTAGTCAGTGTTGTGAGACACTGATGTCGAGGAGCAAAAGTGTAAATTTAACCTGAGATCTTAAAATACGCAACAGGACTTCAATGTATCTACAAAAAAGGTTAAAGCACAAACCAGTATTTTTCGAATGGTAGTTTGCTTTCCCCAAATGGTACTCAACTCTCCACGGACGGGTACTCACTTTCCCACGAAGGGGTGTTTTAAAGCCCAAATTTTACAAAGTTTTCCAAACGAGTTTGTGTGCTTCCCCCGAACGGTACTTAATTTCCCCACGAACGAGTAGTCGCGCTTCCTCAAATGGACATTTTAAAAATTTCCCTGCATTGCCCCAAAAATATACCTTTCGAGCTCCAATGCCCTCAACGAAGATGATCGGCAACAGAATTACAGCCCATATTTTATTTTTTTATACACAATACAACGATACACAATACTAAAATAAAATAAATAAAATGAACAGTAAAGTGATTGTTTGGTGCTCGGGTGAGATAAAAGATGATCGGACCTGGCCAACTTAATGCTCGGGCTCAAATAAGAAAAGCAAAGGGGATTTTAGGCTGGGTTTAAAGCTCGAGCATGGCATTGGTGCAGGAAAACAACCGAAAGGAAAGGTAGGGGAAAGCTTTCACAATCGTGAGGGCTAGGGCAAGACGGTGGAAGCTTTCAGGAACAACAGAGAGGTGTTCAATGTAAGTTCTATTCAAGTGTGGGGGGGGGGGGGGGGGGGGGGTGGTTTCGAGAAGGAGACTTATGATGACACAAGCTTCGCGCAATTGGAAAGAAAAGGAAAGTCACAACACTGTGTAAGGGCTTCAGCGAGTGCGGACTTTGGAAGGCGCGACAAAAGGGGATCACATGATTGGGTGGGGAGGATTTTGGTGTAGAGGGCTTCAGTGGCAACCTGTGCACAAGGAAGAAGCAACTTCGAATGGTGCGATCATGCCCAACTTCGAACTGTGAGATCTCGCCTTCAGGTTAGGACAAAACCGAGGGATGCAAAGGGTTGCACGTGAAGAGACGCAGCAGGGAGGATCGCTCACTACTGGGTCATGCGAACAGCGAAGAACCGACAAGGGTTCTATTCGGCCTGACCATAGGATCGAACTGAACTTGTAGAAGAGACAGCGAGAGGTTTGTGCAACTGAGAAGGAGAAGAAGAAGGCTCGATTTAAGGTAGAGTGGACGAAGGTTAGAACAATTTGAGCAGAAGAAAGAACAAAAAAGTGAAGCATTGGGAAATTAGGTTTCGAATAGGGGAGAAAGTTTATGTTGTGTAGTTTGTGCGAGTAACGACTACGACTTTGTACGCAGGGGAAAAGGTAGGAGGAATAGCAACTTGTTTCGATTGGTCGGTGCAGTGAAACAGACAAATAAAGAAGAAGATACAACGAGGAAATAGGTAAGGGATATATTGTTCCTTCGTGTGTCTTTTGAAGATGACTGTATATTTCAAACAGGAGGAAGACTGAGGCTTTTGCAAACTCTTGCGGCGTTTCAGTCGGATAAAGGAAAGGAAGAAGGACAAAGAGGGTGCCAATGCTTTTCTCTGTTTTTATTTCTAATGAAGAACTCACGAGAGAGAAGAGGCGAACAAGAACTGAAGCGGGGGAGATATGAGAATAGGCTTCAACAAAGGCTTAGTTCATGCTTGTAACTGAGGTATAAAGGGAGGGAGCAGTTATTTCCTCTATGTAGCTCTCTTTGGCGGTAAAGGAAAATAAATAATTAATTATTTTATTTTATTCTATTTTCTTTCTCTTCCTTTATTTTTTTTATTTCACAGGTTATTTCAAAGTCAAGAGCCGGAAGAATTGTAAAAGCTTTGAAGAGCTTGAAGAGGGGAACCAATAAAGAGAAAAGAGGAAATCATTCACAAAGAGCAGTACTCCAAAGAATTTGAATGTTGTTGAAGGAAAAATTGGAAGAACTTTTAATGCAACTTCGAAGTATTAAAACCCATCATGACAAAGAAGAAGGGAACATATCACAAAGAAAATGAGATGAATGATCCTTTGGAAGCATCAAACTGTAACAAACATATGCAATAAATCCAATGAAGCGTCAAACTGTAGATCCTTTGGAACAATTAAAAATCTTTGACAAGTGATATGTTTCAAAATTCTTGATCAAACTATATAAACTTCAGATAATTTTATATGTAAAGTAGAATTACTAAGTTAGAAAAAAAAGATCTATATGATATTCCGCTTTGAACTTTTCTAAACCTCTCAGCCCATTGATAGATCTTTTTAACCAAAATATATTAATTAAATAATCATAAGAGTAAATTAAGAGCATTTACTAAATAATACCAGAGCAAAAAAGAAAAATACAACAAAGAAAAAAGGATATAAAAATTTTATTTGGTTCGCATAGCTTAATACCTTGCAAAAATAGGAGAGTAGTGATCGATCTTCTGATTCATGTCACCTCTAATATAAACAAAGTCGAATCTTTTAGTTACTTGAGGCCGATACTTAAATGCTCCAATAAGAATAAAAAATTTGTTGTGATAAATAATCATTATTTTGATCACTAATAAGAAGATGTTGCGGTATTTCAAAAACTAGCTTTACCAACAAGCTAGCAGGGACAAAAGTATCAGGCATTATTTTCTGAATATAAACCACACGTAGCACCAAGTTTTTCAAATTCAAACCACGAAAAAAAAAATTATGAAGGATGGTGGAGGATGGGGTTGAGGCTCAACCAAAAAAAAAAAAGGAAGAGAATCAACCTCAAAAACAACTTGGGAGATGTTAATACAGAAGAAGTTGGGATCCAAAAAGGCTCTAATGGAACAAGAAGTGCAACAGAGATCAACAGAAGAGACCGAACATAACAACAAACATGAAAAAGAACAAAAATGTACTATTGGTGAAAGATTGTGCGACGAGCCTTTCGAGAAGCCAAAGAGATTGAGAGCAACGAAATGACATTGGCATCAATAAAATAAAACAAACATGAAAGTGAGAGAAGGAAAACATACAACGACAGTAATCACACAAAAATGCAATAAACAG
Source organism: Phalaenopsis equestris (assembly GCF_001263595.1). Taxonomy (NCBI): domain Eukaryota; kingdom Viridiplantae; phylum Streptophyta; class Magnoliopsida; order Asparagales; family Orchidaceae; genus Phalaenopsis; species Phalaenopsis equestris. The sequence continues at coordinate 561,089 of NW_018164891.1, forward strand.
TGAAAGGGAAGACATAAACAAAGTGGTGTGCAAAGGGCAACAAACAAAAGAGCAAGTGGCATCTTTGCTTTTTCTCTACCATGGGCCTGAATTTTAAGTGAAAGGAAAAAAATTGAATGGCTCATTTTCACATTTATGGTTTAAGGTTATATTAATTTAGGGTGGTTTAGAGTTAAGAGTAGGGTTAGGTTTTACTGTCTTTATTTGCTTAGGTAGAAAATTTTTTATGATATCAAGAAGAAAAAAAGCAGTGAGCTCAGGAAAAGAGAAGAGGGACGAGATAGGGTCGGGTTCTCAAATTTTGGGATGAGGGTGGAGATTGAAGAGATAAAAAGGGGTGGATCAAGTTAAGTACTCTTCCTAGGAGTGGAGTTGGAAAAATATCCCAAAAAGAATGCAAAGAGCTAGTTAGGATGGATGTTAAAAACTTTGAATTAAACTTTTAGGATTTTCTAAAATCTAAGAATAAAAATAATTTAAAGAAAATTTTAAAATAATATTTTTTCATGAAGATTATTTTAGAATTTTTAGAGAGAACGAATGAGGGGAAGGCAAATGAGTGTATGTAGTTATAAATATTATAGCAAAAAAAGGCGCTCAAATAGGCAAAAATAAATTAAATTCATCAGCTTGTAAATAGATAAAAAATGAATGTTGTAATCAAATAAAATTAAACATAAAAGTCACAGAGAATCCAGTGACAAACGCAATAGCAAAATCCACACAATTTCAATGAGAAATGGAAGTGATAAACTTTAATTATTTAAAAGAATTGAAAAGGAGGTGATGTACCTGAGAGATATGGATTTTGATGAACTTGGGTTAAAGTTAGTTGGAAGTGGGGGCCTTGAGAAGAGAATGTATCCATTGTAATGATTAACAATGCAAAATGAAAGCCCAAAAGCACGTACCAATAAAAGTTTGATGGATTTCAATCAAATTGGCCTTTGCCACAACACTAATCATCATCTCATTAAATTATCGATAATAATTTCTAGAATAATATCAAGCTTTGATACTAATAGATGTTGAAAGATGCAGTGAAAGAATTGCATAAGCATTGAAAAATTGAATGAAAGAGAGAGAAAATGAGAAGAAATCAAGCCTAGGAGATGAAAAACTTATAGTATGCTTTACATGACCCGTAAGTCCTCTATTTATAATGGAATCTCCTACAAGATGATACCACTAATCAAACTTTCTACTTATTACTTTACAAATCAAAAATTGGAAAATTCATCTCAACAAATTAAAAAAAAAACTAAATAAAGACAAATAACAAAAATAAAAAAGATAATCAACAAGATTATGATGAAATACCACATTTGTTTTACATCATTCATCTTCATTAGCCTCTATTCCAATTTTCAAGAGCAATATGATCATTTGATAGTTGTTTAGGATAGCTTTGATAATCGGTCTTTCCTTATAGAATTAACTATCATAAATAGTGGTCCAAGTGATTATAAAAGTAAATTAAAATTATGAAATGAAATGAGGATTGCACATTTCTCCTCACCCCCTTTTGATGCAAGACGCACCCTCCTTCTGCGCATCGGGCCAACACGTCTAGGAGCAAGCCGGTCCAGCCATTCATGCTCGACCGGTCCTCGGCATTAAAGTGTCAATTCGCTTTTGCTCGCTCTATTCTCAATCTCGCATCATTCGCTTCTCCTTCCCCGCCCCATGCTCTAATCTTCCGCAGCCGCTCCTCCTAGACATTGCTCGCCTCTTCAAAACCCTTCTTTTTCTTCTCATCCTTCCATCCTAAGTTGTCTCCCTTCTTCACTATTTATACATGTTTTTTCTCAAGTCTAAGCAGTGATTTTGGTTTTCCAATTTGGTGTTTCCCACCTTCGAGGGCTACATCCTTGGCCACGTGGTGCTACAGTTATATCCCGCCAAGGTGGTGTATATCTCCGCTCCGCTTCCTCCTCCTGGTACGTGGTGCTACAGTTATATCCCGCCAAGGTGGTTGTCGGTCAACTTTTTCTTCCGATTGATTAATTATTGTCCTTTATCCTCCCCTACAGCACCTCTGCTGCTCTTCCACGCGTTACTTCCCATTTTCACAGTTCGCCGCAGCACCTCTAGGTTCCATTCAGCCATCTCTAGTCGCAGCTCTCCTACCTACGCCACCTCCAGCAGGCCAGAGATCCCCTCGGGTCCCCTTCCAGCCCACGTCGCAGCCTCTTCCAGCTCCCCACAGCAGTCATCACGTCACTGCCTTCCGCCTTGACGCTGCTTACTGTAGACAGCCAACCACTCCAGGCCCTCTAGTGCCGCTCTGGTCACTGCAGACCACCTCGACGATCGTCCAACCACAGCTCACTCCTTCCCCGCCACCTTGGTGATATCTTAGCCGCCACCGACGCTGTCCAGGACTGTTCCTGCCCCTTTTATTCTTATTTTATTACTTATTGAATAGTTATTTCCTTTATTATTGTATACTTAATTGTGTCGTTTTTCCATTAATAAAATTATGCCGGAGTCGTGATTTGGGTTAACTCCGGTATCACCTTTAGCATGTGTAACTAATTTTATTTTATTCCTTTATCTTCTTAAGGCTTCTAAAATTCTTTTGTCGTGCTACCAACAACAATTAGTATCAGAACCCAATATTATTCTATAGTGTCTTATTTTGCTCATATAAGTGAGAACGTCACTTGTAAGCATTTTGGAAATACTTACAAAGACTAGAAAAATAATTTATGTTTATTTAACAAAGACTACAAGTTTAAAATGGTTATTTATTTAGGGATGTTTATCTTTGTGTTCCTGATTCATCTTTGAAAGACTTGCCAATTCTAGTACATGAGGGAGATGCTGCCGGATATTCTGGCAATGAAAACCACTGGAATGACTAGAATTTGATATATTTAGCAAACTATAAGAAAATAGCAGCATGTAATATTTTGTAATGTAAGACTTGCTAGAATGTTATAGATAGAAAACATAATATAGTGTTGTATGCACTTTTATCAATAACATATAATTCAAGTGGGGCATTAAAAATTGTTTTCCACAATTATATATGGTTTCCTTTAGGCAAAAATCCTTCAATAAGTATATAAAAGACATAAATCCACTACATCTGGATTTTATAATAAAGCAAATTGTTTGGATCTTTCGAACTTTGTTATTGAGGTTAGCAACCCTTAATGCGGATAGAAAAACCCATTGCTCAATTAACCAATAATCAAAATATGTTTATAGCCAATGCTTTTACAATATACATCCATAATTCTATATTGTTTTCTTCAGGTAGAGATTTTCACTTATAATACATTTTTATATTGATAGAGTTGGGGGACCTCCTTTTCATTAACGAAAGAAAAAAACGGACTATAATTATATTAAAAAACAGAAATCACTAGAAGTCAGTTGTGATGAAACAAATATGCTTGCGTCATACAATCTTTGTTATTGAAAAAAGACTGTTACCATGCCATCTGAAAATCAGAATATGTTTAGACAATACCACTCCAGCAGGATCATCATGATTTCCATGAATGGTAAATACAGGTAAGCCCACATTGAAGTGAGGGTCTTCATAGTTTACATGACCAAAACTGCAAAACAGAAAATAAAATGTTTAGATCACAAAGTAAATAACCTTCACATCAGACCAAATTTCAAGTACATTCATCCATTAAAGCCTCTTTGCATGATATCAGCAACGTATAGACAAATATTTTAGCTTTACGATATAAATATTTAAAGGGCCACAGAGTAAAAGCATTCAACAAAGAACGGATGCTCTACACTGAACATGAATCAGCTTTAAAGAGAACTACAACTCTATTGACACAGAGAAGCCATAGTTGGGTAGAACAACAACAACAAAGCCTTAATCCCACTTCGTGGGGTCGGCTACATGAATCCGTTTTCTCCGTTGTGTTCAATTTAGTCTCATATTTTCATTTAGTTCTAATAAATTAAGATCATTTTTTTTATACAATAAGCCCAAGTCTTCCTAGGTCTACCTCTGCTTTTCTCAACATAAGTCGAATCTAAAACATCTACTCTCCTAATTGGATCATTAGATGGTCGACATTTAATGTGACCAAACTCTATCACGGATATTTTCTCTAATTTTGTTCGTCACAGGAGCTACACCAACTCTATCACGAATATTTTCATTTCGCATTTTGTCTCTAAGTGTAAAGTAAGTGTAGTGTAAAGTCACTCATCCACCTAATCATTCTCATCTCGGAAACACTTAACTTAGTATTATGCTTCTCTTTTAAAGGCCAACATTCAGCTCCATTGAGCATTGCGATTCTCACCACCATCTCATAAAAATTTCTTTTCAGTCTAAACGGTACTTTTCTATCACACCAAAGGCCCAAAACATTCCTCCACTTCAATCCTCCACTTCAATCAACCGACTTGAATTATACTATTAACATCCCCATCTATATCATCGTCACTTTGAACAACGGACCCCAAATATCTAAATCGTTCAAGCCTTTTAATAATTTGATCACCCCAAAGTTACACATCTGTCACTAGAGCTACTACTACTAAAATTACATTCCATATATTCAGTTTTAGTTCTACTCAAATGAAGGCCTTTAGACACAAATGTAGACCACCATAACTCAAGTTTTTCCTGGATTTTTTCTCTCATCTTATCCACGAGAAGGATATCATCAGCAAAAAGCATACACCAAGATACATCCTCCTGTAAATGTCCAGTAAGACCATCCATAACTAAAGCAAAAAGATATGGGCTTAAAGCAGATCCCTGATGAAATCCAACAAGAATAGGAAAAAATTTGGTCATCCTCCTTCAGTTCGAACACAAATAACAGCTCTACTATACATTTAATGACTTGAATATAAGTCATATCAACACATTTCTTCTCAAGAACTCTCCAAAGAAAATCTTGTGGATAAGACAGTAGGATAAAGAGTTTAGGAAAGGGACTGGATTGGTTGGAAAGAGACTTCAATATGAAGGGGTCTCGTAAGATGATAAAATCTACTATAGTCCCACGTAATGGTAAACAAGATGAGAGAAAAAAGGCCACGTAAAATGAGGCAGCGAAGGATTGTAGCTATGCTCAAGAGAAGGCAGAGAATAGGAGAGAGGAGATGAAATTAAAAAGAAGACAAGAGGGTGGGGGAGAAGAAAGAGAAAGAAGGTGAAAGGGAGAGAAGAGATGAACAAAAAGTAAAGAAAGTGACTTTACCCTATTAAGGCAAAAAAAAAACACCACATAACAGAATTAACACTCTCTTAAAGAGAATTTACTCTTAGAGTCTGTTTGGGGCAGCTTATTTGGTGCGGTGACATTTTGAAAACGTAGCTGACCTGTTTGGGTAAACTACGTTTTGGCAGCTTATGCGTTTTTAAAACGCTGAAAACAGAGTTTTTACACCGCACCTGTCTAGGTACGGTGGCAGCTTTCTGGCTGCGGCCTGACTTTTTTCAAAAAAATAAAAATTTGTAATAGTCACCGCACCTAGCTTATCGGCAAATTATTTTTAATCAGCTTATAAGCAGATTATTCAATAAGCTGCAGCTGCCCAAACAGACCCTTATATTCAATGTCATCTAATGATATTCTATATTTTCAAACCATTGGCTAATTACACAACAATTTGTATTAAATTTTACATAAGAAGGTAGAAAATGTCATGATTAAATGAAATTAAATATGATATATTTGAAAAACATATCAAGTAAATATATAGTGAAAGCAACTAGACCTAGGAGTGTGCACAGTTCGGTTAAATCCAAATAATCAAACTGAACCTAACCAAACCATTTTATTGATTTGGTTCAGTTTTGAAATTAACGTTTTCGTTAACGGTATTTAAGTAACCTTTATTTGGCATTCGGGTTATGGTTCGGGTTTTAAAAAAATTTAACCGAACCAATCGAAAACTGATTCTTAGGGTTCGGTCGTTTAGGCGCGGAAGCAAATAGTGAAGAGCAATCATTTTACTAAGGGTTCCTTTCTGTGCCTCGTGCAGACTGCGCCGCTCGCCCCATCCCTCCACTGGTCATTAGTCTGCCTGTGCCTGCAACTTCCATTCGTCTGTCGCTAGCTTGCCAATCCATGATCCCTCTCCTACCTTGATTAGAAGGCATTTCCTATTTGGTGTAAGATGTAGGTTCAACTACGTAAGGCCTGAGCAAATGTGTCGTCAAAGGTGGAAATGGGGAAGCGGGAGTCTCCTGAAGAGTTTTGGTCCTTTTGGACATCTTGGTTCCCACAAATCTCATCTTTATCTCTATTTTGAAATTTCTTCTTTCATCTTCTAGTTGTTGCCCTAATTTTCTTTACTCTATCTTCTTCTACAATGAAGGTATGCATTTCTTAATCCCAACCTAGCAATAGAGTGAATAAATTTATGGATTTAATTTGATTCGACTATCAGACTATGTAGCTTTTGGGCTATACATTTTTCTGTTTTTCATTGTATATAGAGACAGCTTTTGGGTTATTTATACTATTTTATAGTTTGGTGGGAGTAGGAAGTGAGAACTAGGAAGGATTTGTTAATATTAGTTTAGTTTTGGGAGACCAACAAATTTTCATTGCATATAGGGGAGGAGATGTTAATGTAGTTTTGAGTTTATATTCTTTTCTTTGAAGTTGTGCAAGATAATATCTTACTCTCTATTTTGCCACTTGATGGTAGTAAACATATTAAAGATCATATTAAGTATGAAGTTATGCAAGCAGCCTCTTTTTCTAATTTTTTTGCTCGAATTATCATGATAAAGATCATATGAAAAAATAAAGATAGTTATGGGTTCCTTTTTCTCTGTATTGGAATTCTTTTTTCTTTTTCTTTGTTTATTAGGTTTTTGTTAAAGTCTTACAAATTAAAAGCTTTGAGTTTCAGAATACTTCCTCCAATTTGGTTGGTTAAACTCAGCCTCTTTTGGTTATTGAAAATTGATACTATAGATAACTCTTATCTCATTATGTGCAACTCGTTTTATTATATCTGGGAACTAATGCAAGCAGTTTTGCCTCTTTAGTGGCTTCTTATATCTTATTCATGCATAATAAAATGGTTCTCGAGTGCAAACTGGATATTTTCATTATGAAGTCGGTTTGTTACGCTTGTCCAATATAAACTATAGGTAAGCAAGCGGTATGGGATATTGGGTGATTTTACTTTTACAATTTAGTGTTCTTGAGTGCAAACTAGATATTTTTATTATGAAGTTATGCAAATAGATATCTTACTCACCTGTCAGCGATAAAAAGTTGAGTTGGGGGAGTTGCCCGTAGGAAGCTGTCAGTCACCAGAATCGAAATCCCGTCGCCTGCTTCAGAAGAACGTTTTAATTTACATATAAATTTAAGTTTAGAAAAATATGAAATCAAACTGACTCCATAATTTTCACAGTTTAAATGAAAGAACACTCTATCTCAAACTCTGTATCTATCCCAAAGATAAACACAAGACTGGAGGATGAGACTCGATCAAATAAACTAAGAAATATATGACGTCCGTTTGGTTTGCGAAACCGTTTTATTTGCCGACAAATTCCCCTATTTAATATGAGAAATTAAATAGGGTTTATTTTAAGTTGGGTTCGGAAAAGCTTCCTATAAGGGCAAGCCCCTATAGTTAATTACATCTTAAATGACCGAAGTCACTTAAGAATATTCTCGATAAAAATCAGGAAAAATTATCTTCAAAGACCGAGTATTTTATTTTAAGATGAGACCTTTCAACGAAATCAGACAAACAGGTGTGAAAGGATAATGACTCAAATTTGGAATATTTATTACAGAATCCAAAGGAAGAAGAACTAAGGGATGTCACGGATCCAGAGGAGATCCTCGGTGACTTCTCAGTTTACCCTATGGTTTGGCTTCAATTTCGAGGGTAGAAATATTCAAGTGTTTTATCCCGTCAATTTTATTTATTTAGGGCTTACATTCGTGTGAAACGATCACACAAATAGCTTGGAAGATATGAGGATTTAGGTCATAACGAACGACAACCTCAGAATCCTAAAACGAGTTAGGGCTTAAATCGTACAGCAGAGCTATACAAATGTCTAAAGAAAAGGATGAGGATTTATGTTGCGCTAGGCGAACAACCTCAAAATCCTAAGGATTGTTGTTTTAATTTCTATGAAAGAAATGATTCAGCTGGGAAGACATGTTCTGCAGTTGAAGATGGTCGTGCTGCCCACCGCGCTAGTTTCAAGCTCCTTGTTGTGATGAGTTTAAGTTTTCTAGGATGTCAGGTTATAATGTCAAATCCACCGGCCCTATGGTTGTAGTTCTTCAAATATTTTATAGATAACATGTTGAAATTGCACAGTGTATAGCATAACAGTAGAGTATGTAGCACAGGACAAGCAGTAGACTATGCAGTAAAGAAAACAGTACAACATGTGGTGTAAAGAAAAGTAAAAGGTACAGCAGGGAAGTGATTATAAGAGAATAACATGTTGTAAACATAAAACAGACCTGTATACCTATGAGATCCGTTGTTCCTTAGGTGTAATTGATGCAATATGTACAAGCAACAAAATTTGAGGAAGCGGGTTGAAATGCTTTAAAGAACCATCGTCCAAAAATCTCGAGAAATATCGTCAAAAGACTCACGACAAGAGAAATGCGAGGAAATCGACAAATCGATTAAAATCGTAGAAAACACGAGTTAAAATCGTAGAAAACACGACGTAGAAAACACGAGAAAATCTCGAAAGAGGACCGCGAGTGCTTTGTCCAAAAAAATTTGATAATCCATATGAAAAAATCTGAAAAGAGGGGACCGCAAGCACTCGGGTCGGGGCTAGGCTCAACTATTTATTAGTACTCGAGGGTCGTCGAAGGCTACTCGGTCACCCGGATGTATAAAGTCCGTCACTCAACTAGAAGGGTGTCCTATCGAACCTAACTCAGGAAGGTACTCCTTAGCTTAAACAGGTAATCAACAGGTGGACAACTAATGTTTAAAATGTATTTAAAATTTATATTTTCAGCATGCACATAGGTTTCAAACATGCAAAAAGTGAGCTGTATCAATTTTGTGTAGCGAAAAATGTATTTTTGTTTTAGAAAAAGGTGTATCTGTTCTTATCAAATTTGTTTTTATCAAATTTGAAAAGTAATTGTCCACGAGTCGATCGCGTTGTCGGACATAAGGCTACCAACAACCTAAGAAGGTTTGAGTCAACTCCTGCTAGTCTTATGTCGGTGAATGATACTGTCATCCTACAACTCACCGGGTTCTTGAATCTGATCTTAATGGGTTCCTGAATCGAATCCCGATGTCGTAGGATGACATATCATTCTGCTCTATCTCCAGTGTATCTTTGTCATCACCGCCCTAAGCCCCAAAACAAAACCGACCTACTTGCGACCTTGGTTGATGGTTTCACGTATAGCAAAAAACTATCGGACATAAGCATCAAAAACCGAACCAAGAAGCAAGGAAAAAAAGAACAAAAATGGGGTGAGAGAGAGGAGACACTAATCCACCTAAAACACTGAAAAGATGGAGGACGGATCAACCCTCAAAACTCGTAATGAAAAGACCTGAAAAGGAAAGCCCGAAGATCCTTTGAATCAATCCGAAAGGATATCATTTTCTCACGTTTTCATAAGTGGATCAACCAAAGTCAAAATGACCTCCTAACGTTGGTATCCAAACCCCAAAGTGATATTTTATGAAATCAATTCGTCTCAACCAAGTATTCTCCCGAAATAAAATTTGGAAATCTCCCAAACTTCACAATTTAAATGAAAGGAATATAACCCTGGGACGACGACCACTTATACTTCCAAAAATCATGTCAACATTAAAGCTATTCAATTTCAGACTTAATGAAAATCTCCTCGTATCAAATAAACATGAAATCCTCCGGCTAAAACCACATAAATGCTCACAGTCAAGCTCAATACAAAGAAATGAAAAGCAGCTAAGGCTCTCGGCCAAGGCAACCCACAAGGGAGACAACTACTAAGGCTCATGGTTCAGGGCAGCAAGGAACAGTTGTTAAGGCCCGCGACCGAGGCCACCAAAAAGGAAAGGGGGAAGCTGCCAAAGATCACGGCCGAGGCAACCAACAGGAAGGACCACCACTAACAGCCATTAAGGCTCTCGGCCAAAGCGACAAAAGGAACCAACTAAACTAAGGCTCAAAGCCTAGGCAACCAAAGGAAATACCATTAGTTATTTTAATGCGCTCCCTCGATATACATAAGAGGATAAATAAAATGATTACATATTTTAGGATGACAAACTTGATTCATCAAAAAAATTCAAGCCACTCAGACTCAACAATAAGAGCCATACCGTCCCAGGAAACCCCTCAATAGGTTCACGGGTAGGAATAGGAGAAGTACGGGACAACCACCAACAAGCCAGGCCGCTCAACTAAGGCCAAAAACCACAGCCAGCAAATGGCCGATAAACTGAGCCGCTCAACTAAGGCCAAAAACCACAGCCAGCAAATGGCTGAAACCGAGTACAACACAAGCCAAAATCGAGCCCAACAGAGGCCAAAGCCAAACCAAATGACCTACCAACAAGCTCACGGGTATGACTAAGAACAAACCAAATCAAACTCCCAAGCTACCTCTCGGGTAGGAGCTAAAACAAGCAAACTGAGCTCCCAAATCAAGCCAAAATAAATTTCTCAAGGTTAACAAGTAAAGCTCATATACCCAAGACAAGCTCTTAATCCACAACCCAGCCTCCAACCCTTCCAAGATGAAAACCGAGCCCCTAAAGAGATCAAATCAAAGTTTTAAAGGCTAATCAAATGCAGTATATGATAGCAAATCCAAACCCAGCCATTTTTAGGCAAACCGAAAACCAGCAAGGGCCAAAACGAAATTCTCAAAGCTAGTAAAAAAGCTTCAATACCTCAACGAAAGTCAAGACCCAAAAATCAACATCCCATGCTCCTGAAATTAAAACCGAGCACCAACAAAAACCCAAAAAACCTAGTCATTCAAGGCCAAAGAACAGTCCACATGCCTTTAAAACATCAGTATATGGAGCCAAAATAGGTTTTAAACTATAACAGTGTCATGGAGAGTATTTTTAGGCCACCAATATAATCGTTCTAAGCATGAATCAACTTCCCTCAAGCATCCAAGCATGAAAGATGCCTCCCCCCTCGAGGAGCCAAACCAAATTATTAAAGCAAACTATAGAACTTTTCCTAAATCAAAGTGAACTTAGCATGCATTTTTAAGTCAAGAAGGAATTTAAGATGCTAAAACCGAGCCTTCCACATTCGTGAAAGACCAAATAAAACCTTCCAATGTCTCATGCTAGATAAGAATAAATGGAAAGCTTCATGATACATATCCTAACATGCTTACAAAAGGAGCTAACATTGTCTCAAAGTCACGTTTCAACCCTCCTAATTGCTTCCAATAGAAATATGTTGCAATAAATGGAAACATGTCATAGCTTCACCACTTTAAGCAAGTAATCAAGTCTAACTCCTAGAACATGCTCACATTTCCATTTTTATATGCTTGAGTACCAAGTATTTCAAAAACATAAGTGTAATATCACGCAAGCATGCTGTATCGTCCACTGCACCAAGCAAAGGGGTTCGACAGAGAGAAAACCGAAGAAAGACAAGGCACAGAGGGGGGAGAAAGTACTTCCCTGAAGCAAAGAAAAGCCACACATAAATTTTCAAAGCACTCCTCCACTTCAATCCTTCCTCCAACAGTAAGAGGAAACCAACCCAAGTACAACAAGCTAAAGAAGTGAGAAAAGAAAATGACAGAGTTTCCGCCCTCAGAGATTTTCGGCCACTTGAAACGCACCAAACAGAGTATCATATAAACCAGCGAGAATGAGAGGGAATGATTAAGGGATCGCATACGGATCGAAGGAGCAGACGCCCCCATACGGGCGTGCGATAGGCAGAGGATGAGATCCTCGCAGAGGATGAGAAACGAGAAGTGATTGGTCGCGGGATCGTCCCGCGTGCGCGAGGCGAGCGCGGGAATGAAATTCCAACGGCACGAAGGAGCGGGCCAGGCGAAACCGAGCGAGATCTAGGGCTGAGGCAGGCCCACGAGTTCGAGAGGATGAGGCGGGAAGGGAGGAGATAGATTTAGGTTAAGGATTTTTAATATAAATTATTAGTTATAATAATAATAATAATAAAATATTATTTATTATTATAATTAACATTTAAACATGTATTTTCCCCAAGACGCGCCGTCGCAATGAAACGAACGACCACCCAAGGCAACGTCCACCCTAGGCAAAATCGATGTTCCGGACGTATCGGCGCAGTCAGTTTTGTCATCCGGAGTCGTTTAGGCAACCCCGTCGACGATCGGGACAAAAACACGTCACGACCTGAAACACGTCAAAAACTCAGCTCGAGCTCGATTAAACGGGACGGCGAAGAGCGCGGCGACGCCAAATCAACGAGTACAGTCAATCCTAAGGCCGACAGTCCTATAGGAATACTCCCTGAGTTCATTCAGAGTAGCTTTATCTGCTTAGCAATAGCGGTCAAAACTACTATATGGAACGTCAAGTCGAGCGAAGAAAAGTTCAGAATTGCTAACGGGGAGGGCTCCTTCACTAGTTTTCAAGGAGTAGTCGACAGAAAAGGAGTAGTCGACAGAAAAAGGTCCTACAGCTAGATCCTAGGCTACTAAGGAGGGGAAAACTGCACCTCGATCGAAAGCGAGGTCAACATCTCCATTTTGCTACATAATGACATTTTGTATCTATTTTAAGGATTGTTCAATCCTAATATAATTGTAGACTCACGCACACTTTGAATACATATTATGATAATGCAGTACATATTGTACAGTTACACCTTCATTTTTATGCACAGACAGGTATATTTTGTTTTTAAGGTTATTCAGTCTTGAGTGCAAACTAGAGATTTGATGGCAATTTTGAATTTCTTCTTGCACATGGAGTTACACCCTCATAATCTCACTTTTTTGTTATAATATGGTTAGATGTCGCATTGTGGAGAGAGTTCAAATGCTTTGGATTCTTCTCAACAACAAGTGCCTATTGACTCTACCCGATAAGTTAATTTTGTCGGAGATGCCAATGTATCCAATATCAAATTAATTGATGAGAAGAAGAAAAGAAAGTCCAAATGGCCAAGTTCTGATGTTTGGGATTATTTTATCAAATTCAAAGTTAAGAAAGATGGGAAAATAAATAAGTGTAATTATTGTGGAAAGACATATCATAGTGCTCTAAAAATTAATAGTACAACGAATTTACGAACCCGTCTTTCTATTTTCCAAAATAATTCTCATAATTTCCAATCAACTCAAGTTCAATTAGTTTGCAACCAAATGTTAAAGAAGATGAGATGGTGGAGGTTTTAAGGCATGGAGATTTGATCAAGATATTGTTAGAAAAGCTTTAGCAGTTATGGTAATCGTAGATGAATTACCCTTTAAACATATTGAAGAATATGAGTTCAAATACTTCATGTCAAAATGATGTCCGATGTTTCATAGTATGAGACACCTTTCCTCGTATGAAAGAAAGCTGAGTCTTTGATTATGGAAGGTACAATACAATTTTTTTGGAGCAGATTTTTTCGAGCAGGTATTTTAGCAAGCTGTGATGATGCCCATCATCCCAGGATGCTCAACCATTTATCTAGTTTCTTTTCTCTTCCTAGTATTGTTTGCTTTGTCTAGTTTCCTTGATATGTTCTCTTATTTCTATAACCCTTTTCTCATTATGTTGTTGGATAAGTACAAATACATGGATAGTTGGATGAAAAACATATGCTCTTTGCCCTATGGTCTTTTGGGTTGTCTTTGCTAGCATTGGTTTCTACTTTCTACTGAGATAATTGAGATTTACGAACGACCAGATTTAATCTTGATGTTTTGTGCTTATAATCCGGTTGACCATGCTTATTTCTTAGAAACCAAAATGTTGCAACTTGATTCTGGGAAATTCTTCTGATGCTTTAATGTCTTTGGATGGAGTTTCAATTTATGGTTTGATGGGCCCTGAGCTTTTATTTGATTATATCATTAAACTTTGATAGCCTATTTTTCAGCTTGTATTATTTTTTTCTTTCTATCTAGCCTTTGCATTTCTGATTTAATGTCATTTTGTAGGCGTGTATCATGTCACCTTCGTTGATGGTCATTTAATGATTCTTAATATTTTACTTTTGTTTTGATTCTTTCATGTTACCTTTGTTGATGGGCAATTAAAGGTTCTTAATAACTGTCAGATCGCTTTTCATGTCCTGATTAACTATGTCACAAATATAATGATTTTTTAAAGGTAAGAGCCCTTCAAATAGCTTTTATGCATATCTCTAATGGCTCGATGCAGCCTTCGAAGTGATTAAGAAATTTTTTGATATTGCAGATGGTGTATGACTTAAAGGACACATATTAAACTTCAATGGTTTGGAGCATTCCATTTGTATCTTCTAGTGTTGAAAAACAAATTTGCATTATGAGCATGCATGCCCGGAATGGCTTAAACTTCTGTAGCATGACTGACAGGAAGAAAACTGAAGGCTATGTTTTTAGAACGGGAACCTTAACCAGCATGCATGTTGGCATCAAATCGCAAAGCTTTAATTTTTTTTTGTAATATAAACCATATGGTATTTATGCTTGAATGTTCTTTTATTTACGCTATTATCCCCTTAACATTATTTTTGCAATCATAAATTTCTTGCAGCAAGCCAGCAACCATATATTGATCTATAAATAAAAGAACATTCAAGCATAAATACATACAACCGCACATGCAATCACTTCCCTATATCAGAAGATAATTGAAGCAAAAATTAATGATAAAACCTTTGCTTAGTTAATAAAATCCTTTAGGATATGTAGAAGGGAATTTTGGTGGAGTAAAGCTGTAAGCAAATATTAGATATGTAAATGATAACCTAATTTATTACCTTCAAGGTATGTTGAGTTCGACAGTAAAATGGCCTAATTTAATGAAGTCAAAATTCTTAAAATTTATTAGAACTCTCATTTGTGCAAGCAGGGATGCAGGGACTCCATCATAGTCTGATTGTTAATGGGACATTCTTAGGCAAGGACCATGCATGGTTTAATAGGAATGCAAGCAAACATGAAACTTAAGTCAAACATTTATACGTATAAAGATGGCCAATCAAGCTTTGTTTGCACAAATTATCTACAAATAAATTTGTTGATCATCAAAATAGTAACATGTGCAAATTTTAAATTTCAAATGTCATTAGTGTCATTTCTATTCGATTGTGAAGAACAAAAAGTTGTTGCGCAGTTTCTGTTTCCACCCAAAGATAGGTGGCTGATGTTGCCCAAAAAACATAATAACATGAACTCTGAATGATTTAAATGAGCATATCAGAATTTTGTAAAAACAATGGTGTGGAATTGAAAATTAGTACTAGAAGGTAGATCCTGCTCTTTGACACCAAAATTGAGGCAGCAAGGCTGCGGATATAGACTTCCAGTAAGCAATTTCCTGCTCCCGAGATATGTAGGCAATTTGAATGAAAAATAACAAGTGGAACGGTATAAACATGGATTGGATTGTTTGGGAAGCAATTTTGAAATGGGGAGGTCTCTATAAGAATAAAAAAATTGTTGTGTAACGAAGAAATGAGAAAGAAAGTGTCATGGGAGACCGGCCAATGGAGGATTGCACCTATATGCCTAAGAGAAGAGTCGTAGGAAGGAAAAAATTAGCAACAAACAGAGAGATGAGAAAGGCAAAGAAGACGAAGGGGAGAAACAAGAGGTAGATAGGGGGATGGACGAGAAAGGAAGTTACTCTGGGATAGAGAAACGCAATGAAGAGAAAAGGTTCTATGAGCCATAAGTCGAATAATTCATTAATACTTCATGCCTGTTCCGTCAAAATCCTAAGATCATAATACAGAAGAGAACGATCCCAAGTACACTTGCAAGAAAAAAAATAATTAAAACAAAACTAGCTCTTATCTCCACATAGAAAGTCCAAACACATTAAAAAAAAAAAATCAGATATTTCCTAAATATAATTCACTAATAAAAAAAAATTAAAGAATCGCATCATATACAGAGAAAGAATGCCTTGATCAAGCAGCTGTCATCATATAAAAAACTAAGCTTTAGCGATTACTTAAAAACTAAAAAAGATATTTAAATTTGATAGCGCTCATCGCTTGTAGAGTTATAAGTTCAATTAATCAAATTATACAAATTTTATAGAGATCGAACACCCATTTATCATGCAAAGGCAGAAAGATCTTACATGTTTTGGAAATTAACAGTTTGATCACTGACAACTTGAAATTGCACGGGTCGATCATTTAGGCAATATCGTCTAAGTATCTCTATGGCTTTCACCATTGTTGACCTTGAAGGCTTATTTTCATGAAACAGATCACCGCCAAGAAGTAAGAAATCCACCTACAATTCAAGATTAATTTTCAGATTTGTTTTCCATAAAAACAATACGGTTGCTTCAAATACATTAATATATATATATATGTATATATATAATATGCAAATAAGCTCGGGCAATGCTCCACTTCCAAGTTTTCAATAAAGTACAATTGGTTTCCTCACTATAATATTACCTCAAAGTGAGCTCTCAACTGCACACTTGCCTAAAGCTCGTGTGACCCATCACTCATGTCTGGCTCACTATTCATATGATAATAACAAACCTTCTGATAGCAATCAAAAACCTTTTATTTTTCATCATGCTTAGATGATTTGTCACTTAAAAGGATAGCTCAAGGATTCATTTCACAAAAACTCAAGTGAAGAAAAGGTTTATTCCATGACAACTAAACTGAATACTCAAGAATCCAAGGATCATAGTTTAGCTTAGTGCGAGTTTAATAAAATTCAATGTAAATTAAGTGTTGTCAGTAGCATAAGAATGATGAACACAATTAAATCAATTTAAAATTATATTTCTAAATTATTATAGATTTTTCAATTAACTAAAATTTTTATTTTGATACATTTTTTATTTTATCTAAATTAGATTATTTCCATAAAATATAAGAAATAAATAAAAAAAATGACACTCAATAGGACGCAATGAAGAAAAATGATTCATGTAACCACTTAGTGGGATAAAGGCTTGTTGTTGTTGTTGTTGTATAAAATATAATAAATAGCAGGTATGTGCTAAAAAATTAATTTATGTTTGAATTGATGACTAATGTAGTTAGAAAGTTTATCTGAACTAATGTCTCATAATTATATCAACATTTTTTTCATTTGATTTCAACGAACCTTAATGATGTTAAATAAAGATAATTAGCTTATATTATATTATTTTTCAATAAGTTAAAAATTTTATTCAATGCATGAAAAGTTTAAGGTAGCTTACTAGATCATCTGTGTTTCTACAACAAAAATTTCAATTTTGTTATAACTCATTTGATATATTTAGCAATACATGATAATTATGTAATATCTAGGATTAATGAAGAACTATGTCGTAGTTAATAAAATTGCGCTAAGTTTTTACTTCTTTGGATTAATTAATTTGCCTGCATAAGATTTCAAATATTAGAAGACTTAATTTCAATTAATTTTTTTTTTTTAAACATTGTTCACTCATCCTTTCCTGTACAAAATAATGGATGTCAGGGCCACTTTATTTTGTATATATGGAGATTCTGATGCGTTGCGAGTTACCTAGTAACAAGAAGAGTCGCCAACAACCAATCAAAAAAATCATTGCCATCTGCTAGCTAAATGTTGGGAATAATTAAGGGTGATTTCTGAGAAGTATTTTGAATGCTTTTTAGCAATACATATAAGATTTCTCTCTTTTTTTTTGGCTAATGAAAGCCATTTAAAGAAAATATTGTATCATTTAGAAAAAAAGATAAGAAATTAAAGTGCTCATTCAACAAAGCCTCCCTGAGCCAAATCATATTTATAAAATCTTATCTATATTTTAAAGCATTTTATATCACATAAATCAAGCTTGTGCATTAAAATTAAAATTTAATATTTTTATGGCAATAGATAGAGTTATCAACTCGATTTCTCAAGTTGAGTTTAGATTTGATGCAAAGAATAACTTGACACAATATAGTCAATCAAAATATGAACAATGTAATATATGCGTCAAAATCTTAATTCAAACACAACACAACCAAGCCCTGAACCAACCCAACATAGCATAAAATTTATTCAAATCTTGATAGGTGATTATGAGCCAACCAAAAAAAGACATGAATACCTGATATGCATGCAAAAACTTAAATAACATTATTAAAAGTACATAATTTACTATGAGTTTTCATTAAGAAAGAAAAAATGAATAAGTTATTATTTTTTAGAGTAATCAAAATTCAACCCTTTTTTGAGTCGTCTAAAAATAACTCAAACCAAGCGTGATAATTACATGAGTCAACTCAAACCCAAATTTTATGTATCAAAATTTTCCTGCAAGTTTCAAGACTGACAACCCTAGTGACAAGCTATTATTAAGTCACCTTAAAAATGTTCAAAACAGCTTGACTTGGTAATTTTATTAGTAATTTTGTGTCAAGTCAAGTGGAGCCTTGGGAAGCTTTGTGTGTGAGTTGCATTAGTCGTGGATCTAATGGAGCTCTTACCCTTTAAGCAAGGTAGCACAAAAGTTTCTCCATCTACTCATAAAGTGAAGGAGTTGAGTTTATAATTGAAATGTTTGGTAGTAAGATACTAATTTGAATGGGGATCAAGCATCCATGTTGGTGTTTGGCCATCAAACAACATAAGAAAATATTATATATCTTGTTAGCTTAGACATAATTTCTTGAGAGTTGAGTTAATTATTTATAATTGCTTACCAGGCATACGACTTACCATTCAACCAAAATCTTAGTTCACTTGTGCAGTAAGCCATCTTCCCAATATGCACATTAAATCATATGTTAACAAAAACAAAAATTAAAGCAGCTTTACCAATCATCTTGTCCCTGTAGGGCAAGTTTTTAAGACCAATTTGTGAATTTCTTCAGCTTTTCTCGCTCTCAAGGTTGAATTTTTTGAGCCTTCTAAAAGATGTAAGTTTCACCATAATTAACTATACTAGCCCAAAGCCAATAAGCTAATCAAGGCAACCAAATTAATTAAGTGGATACAAACACAAAAAGCCTACCAAACCAATCAAATCATTTGGCCCGGCATAAGCAAACGAGCTCAGAATATCATGTTTAATTTATCTAGGTCATGCAACGGATGTAAGTCCGACACAACCCAATTAATACGTTAGACAGATAATCAACAAAGCCCCTCAACTCAACTTAAAAAATTGAGCCATCTTATCTATAAAATTGTAAGATCCGTTGCAATGCTTTCCTAGTCCTTGAGGTTCAAAGGCCCGCTTATAAGTTTTCCAATGGACATAAGCCTCGTACCAATTAACTTGAGCTAGTACAAGATCAACAAGCATATTAAATCAAAATCATAGCCTTTTAAAATACAAGCCTCAACTTAAAAATAAAATCAGACCAACTTCCATGCTAATAAGCCCATTAAACAAATGAAAATAAAACAACTAAAACTCATGTGCCCTTCGGCACGCTTCTTTCAATCAAAGTAAAACTCATTGCAACAAATAATTATGCTATAAGCTCTTGTCAATCATGCCCATCAACTCTGAACTGCAAGAAGTATTGTTGTGCGCCCTCTAAAATTTCAATAAAATTATAGGTCTGTTTGGCGCAGCTGTTGATTATTTATAATCTACTGATAAGTAGATTATTCTGATAATCTGATAATCTTACTGTTCGAGCAGCTTATTCAAAATAGTTTATTGATGGTTAAATGACATTCCTGCCCCTGTCTGATAAAATTGTTTGGAGCAGCTTATTCAGAATAGCTTATTGGCAGAACAGAAGCATATAGTGCAGAAGCATACGATCATTACAGATCAGTTATAAAAGATGACATACAGTTCTCACATCCTCATGAGTACCAAGAGAATTAAAAAAAATACTTCCACAGTAATACATCGAAAAGTCTTTATTATGCAATTATATCATGTTACATAAAACCATCTTAAGGGGGAACAATACAACTTGCAATTCACTTTCTCCATTTTGTGATAATAGAAGTTTCTAGAAAAAAAATAAAAAAATAGAACATGTTTTCATTCTTCCTCCATTTTGATATTTGCTAAAAACCGAATGGAACATACCAAATTTCGAAATGTGAATGGATCATACCATATTTGCAAAAAACCGAATGGTGAATGGATCACAGAAAAACCGAAAAACCCAACAACAGTTCGCAGCTCTGCTTAACACCAGTAACATTCAGCTCCCAACCATTGGTGAAAGCCTTCAGCACCAAAATAAATTTTATATCTCTAGATACAGCCATCAAAGCTATAAATGATACTGAAACTCCACTGACAGAAAACAATATTTTGAGTAAAGATGAATGGAACATGCTGTAATGTTTCATTTCAATCAAGAGCAATATTTATTACCTAGATACATAAATAATGTCAAATTGTATGTACTTAACTCCTGAATTTCTAATGAATCAATCTCATACCTATGTTTCCTATAAAAAGAAAATAACCGCAGGCCATAAACATTGTCATTCTTAACGTTGCTCTAATGTTATAACATTGCCCAATGCTATAACCATTGTCATTCTTAACATAAAACTATAGATAAGAGCATGGATTCACTCATAGAAAAGATCTAGAGCCTAAAATTGAAACAGAGAAACTGAAGCCCTTCTGGAACGAAGAAATGAAAACTAAAATTCGTATTTGCATTCTCCACGCTTTTCTTCACGCTTAGCTAGCATGGATTCCTCTCATAGAAAGTTCTAAAGCCCAGAAAAAATCGAAACCAAAATTTCTGGAACGAAGAAATCGAAACCAATATTCGGGAGTTAACTTAAGGAAATAGAAAAAATTGAAACAAAATTTCTGTAACGAATCACTTGCTCTTCCGTGAAGGAAGAAAAAATAAATAAACCACAGCGATGTTCGACCGTTCACGACCAGCGACTATCGATCCCTTTATGAATGACAGTGAGATAAAGCATACCTTACGATCAGACAGAAAAATCGAAAGGAATCCGGGCCAATCTCCTCTAAGGTAAGAAGAAATTCGATCGCAGGCACCGACCAGGGAGGGAGAGCGCGAGGGAGCTCAGGAGCATCTAGGGCAAATCTTGCGGCCGAAAGCTGGGACGCAGGTCGAGAGCCGTGTCGAAGACCTTAAGGAATTACTCGAAGCGGGATGCAGTGCGGTATAGTTAAGCCGCCCGAACGCCGATCCAAACACAGCGGCGGCGTTTTCAAAACGCCGCCGCACCTAAATAAGCTACCCCAAACGGGCCCTATAACAAGGACTCTGCCAATAAAAGAGTCAAACTAATCTCAATAACTTATTTTCAACATAAACCCACCTGTCTTCACAAGTCAGATAAGGTAGCCCTTAGTTTGTAGGCGAGCTCACTAGAAGTTACCACTTAAAGCCCTGTAATATTAATGGACTCGATCAATCGGTGTACATAGGAGAACTGAATCATATGATTTTAATCGAATCAACCTCATCCACCAACCATTCCCTACTCAATTAAATCCACATCTAATAATAAAATCTAAGCTTAAAATACAAATCAAGATAATCTCTTAATAGAAAGTGATTTCCCATTCAGCAAAATGGTTAATTAACAATAGGTGCTTATATGCCCATAAGAAGTCTAGAACTCATATAATCTTATTTAATAAATAAGCAAAAATCTAGTTAAACAAACAAAATTATTTTAACAAAAGATTAATCCCTAGTTCCTATGCTTGTTGATCAAGATTCTCTTCAACTAATATTATATGCTTCAAAGTTTGGGGTGGTCTTTGCTAGGAGATCAAGATTCTCTTCTACTAATAGAAATAATCTCTTTTTGGCATAATGCAACCAATAGAAATTTCAATAAATCAAAGCCTTTTCCATTAAAAGGCTTCTTGTAAGACAAGAACGGCCCTAAATTAAAGAATGAACATCTGAAATAGTTGATAGCGCACCTTTCCTGTTTCAAACATCTGACAACAGAGAAAAACTGTAAGAGAAAACAGTACATGTTAATGATAAATAAGAATATCTCATCTCAGATATTGTGTATGCCATTAATTGATTAAAGATAGGGGCATTTACATATATACCACATGATTCTTCATGTATTTACATATCTAACACCTAAACTTTCACATTCACATGCATAATACTCAAATCTTTAATATCACATCAAAAATATCACTTCTACTCAACTTTTTATAAGTGAAATGCACCTTCTCATGCATAGGCTTATGCACAAAAGTGTTATAAATGTAAACATTAAAATTTAGACGTTAGATATGTAACTATATAAGAATTGTGTGGTATGTATGTAAATTTTCCTTTAAGCTATCTCATGTCCGATGTTGTCTAAGCCTTGAAACGGATTAATATTAGCCTTCTGCTGATACATTACCTGTTTTTGTTCAGCTATTGAGCAGATCTCCTCAAAAGCCTGAAATGAATCAAACCTTCGTATTTCATCTTTCTCCATATAACCAAGGTGACAGTCAGTTGCAATGAGAAACCGTAGAGTATTGCCCATGTCATCCCTGAAAAATCAATCATGTCATTAATACTTAGTTCACAGTGAAAAGGAGTTTGCAAGTGTTTTTAGCACCCATTTAAGCCAACTTTCATGAATTAAGCAAGAAGTGAACAATATCTATGATTTTTGGTGACCCCAAAGTATGAGATAGGAATATGTGTGGCTTCCAGTAACATAGAAAATGAGAGATATTACACTTCTTACATCTGTTCGTCTGATAAGTATCAATCTGAGTCTCCAAATTTTCTACGATCCTATCAAGATAAAAAAAATTGTCAAGTATCATCATAAAAGAACTTTAAAACAAGAAGAAATATACTAGAAAATATACAATCTAAAAAAAGGCGTACGCCATTGGCTAACCAAAATAATAATATTAATCTCATTCTTGCAAGGTATCCATGGCTATGAGTTCATCATCTAGGCAAGGCAACTAAGTTTTACACATTGTGCCCATTCAAAAATTAATTCTGTATATATGAGTATATGGCATTTTTACAAAAGGGATAAAAATGAGTAATCATCCTGGAGTAGGTCATCCCCATCCCAAGATGACAAATAACAGCTAACAGTAAAATAAAACAAGAGGCAGAGTTCAAGTGTTAGCTTAATCATATGATATTCCGAAACAGATGCCTGAACCCAAAAACACTGAAATAATCTGCAAAAAAGATTACAAAAGTTTCCTCCATGCAATATCTAAAATTGATACATATGGTTGTAAGCAATGCAATGCCCAAGCCCTACTCCGCTAGCGGTGAGTACGAAGGAAGAATAATATAACAAGCACATACTATACAACTATTGTAAGTTGTGTAAATCAAAGTTTGGTTTTCCATCCTTATAGATTATAACTAACTTCAGTGCAATAACAGAAAATTCACATAAATAAAAAAATTAACACTTTGTGCAATCCCAAAAAAGGAAAGAAAACCACTAGTTTATTGTCCCTTGAGAACGCAACTACCGTTCTGAAAAATCACAATATAAAATAGGATGAATTTACAAGAACAAACTCAATAAGTGAGACATGCTTGCCAAGGCATAAGTCGTAATAAAATAAAACATGCAGATTATGTAGGGCTTGCTTTATGAACCACATTCAGCATCATCATCAATTAACTTTTGGCTTAATGAATTTACATTCTTGATTTGATTTAAGTCAGTGCAATCAAATTTGATCATCTCATTACATAACATCAAACTTTACATTTATCATCAAAGCACGTGGTTGGTAATGGCATGAATATCAAATCCAACAATGATGCAGATATCATATTAAGACGTCCAATACCTATACTAATATAAATCAATATAAGTTAAAGATAACCAAATGAGAACATACTAATCAAAATATCAACTTAAAATTAAGGTGTGACCAAGCACTCCACAAGACAAAAAGGATGATAAAAATATCTGAATTAATATCCAATACATTATTATAATAACTACAAAAATTGCAACAATATGTTTCACTCATCCAGACGTTGGCAACAATAGAAAAGTATCTATCAGAGATGGTTTTTAGCCAAAGCGCCTTTTCTCTGCCATTTTTCTCACTGCCCTCGTCCGAACACTTCGCCGTGAGCATTCCAAACTCCTAGAAATTGAGCTCGTTTCGCCAGATTCAGCCTCTACTGGATAAATGAGGGTAGAATCTCTAGAACCTGTTTAAGGGGGAGACCAAACCGACCACCTCACAGGCCACTCATTTTTGACAGTGGTGCAAATAGAGGGGGCCCATTCGCCCCATACAAACTAAGAGAAGCTGGCCATTATTTATTAGAAATTGAGAGCCCTCTCGCTTGTGATGATGGTGTCTAGCAAAACTCAGAGGCATGCACTCTATTGGCTCACATGGCTCAACTACAGGAAGAGTTGTCTATGGTGAAGCAATTTGTGTCTATGCTGCAGCAGGATCTTATGAGTTTGCGAGAGCTGTCCCAGTCTCTCTAGGCTCAGATGGAGTCCAATACGTTGGACCAATTTAAGTATGACAGCGAGTTATGTTTTGGACGTTGGTTTGGCTAGGTTATGCCTCGCTGAAGCAGCCTCGGGCCTATATATTAGTTATTTTCTCTTTGCACTGATTAAGAGATTTGTAATGATTATTTGTGATAGTGTTTTGTCCTGAAAAATTTTCTGCATTGGGCGCCGCAATGCCCGGATGCAGTGCCCCAGTGCTTGGAACCCTAGCTTTCGACACTCTAACGCCAGGAGGGGGTGCCGCAGCGCCCAACCCAGGCCCATAAACAGAGTGATCGACACCCCAATGCCCTGAGGTCAGCGTCCCAGCACTACAATGGCGCTCCGCAGTGCCGAATTCCGACACCCTGGCACCAATAACCACATTCAGGCATTTCGAGGCTTAAAATTACATCTTCGATGTGGGATTAAGGTTCAAAGAGGTGTTGGATTTCAAAGTTCTTCTGTGTGGTGAAGAAGAAAATGAGTGTTCTTGAGTTTGAAAGTGCAGAGAGGCTTGAGTGAAGTATAATTTGTACCATCTCCTTACTTTTCACAGTGAATTTCTTATTTTAGTGTGGCTCCATGATTTTTTCCCGTTCTCGGGTTTTTTCATAATAAATCTTGGTATTCTTTGCATTTTTTGTGATATCTTATTTTATAAACTTTTGTTAAAGTTTTGCATCAGAAATCTCGAATCAGTTTCCATATATCTATTCCCCAATACAAGGATGATTTCAAGGTTGGTTCTACACTCCTAACTCAAGCAAATGAATGAATGTTACTCTTTTCAAGATTTTCTTAAATTTTAGAAAATTTGTACCTAATAATTCTTTGGTAAGAATATTTGCAAATCATTCATCTTCTTCAAAAAAATATCTATCAACTTTAATATAATTAGTATTAATGATTGATTCAGCATAATAATAAACCCTCATAAAAGCTTTTCCATCAACCTTTAACTCTTCAAAGATGGGTTTTAGCCATATTAATTCATTAAATTTTAATGTCAAAGATTTAAATTCAGCTTGTACACTAGATCTAGCTAGCAAATCATTTTTTTTTTCCTCCAAATTGTTGCCTTTTAAGTGTGGGCAATATCCTGAAGTTGACCTCTTATCAACCATAAAACATGCATAATTTGTACGTGTATAAATTTTAAGAGTAAAATCGTTCCCTTGTTTGGATAGAATTTCTTTACTTAAGATTCTCTTTAAATACAATAGAATTCTATATATAACCCTAAGATTAAATTCTCATGGATTGTACATGAATGAGCTCGCCACACTAACAACATGGAGAATATAGAGTATAATATGTGAGAAATGGATAAATGTTCCCGGACAAATCTTTGAAAGAATATTTTTCTATTGTTATGTCTTCTAAACATCTCCAAGTTTATGATTGAATTCCGGGAGGTAGTGGACACACACGCATCCCAACTTACCCATGCCTTTTAATAGGTATGTTACATTTGTTGTCAAGATTTCATGTTGAGATTGTGCATCATCAAAAAAAAGAAATATTTTAGCTTTTCTAATTATTTAAATTCAAATTCTTGAAGCAAAGGTCTTAAGGTAATCAATCACGGCCGCCAATCTTGATTTATGCATTTCTAATACATCATTGAATTTATTTTACGATAAAGACTCGTCTACTTTTTGCTAATTTCTTTCCTTTTCGTAATTTTAACAATTCCCATATTTTACTGATTTTAAGTGAAGACATCTCTTCCATCATTACAATACTCCATTTCTCATTATTAAAATGAAAGTTAGTAATATGGATATGGACTATTTTAGGAATAGAGGTGGTAAGTAAGCTCGTAAAGAAGCTTTGTTAATTAGAAGAGACCTTACTTTAATAAAATATGAAAAATATGAAGGGGATTCAATCGAAGTTTTAAAAATTTTATACTAAGATTCCTTTCAATCACAAATTGATTGATTAACTTAATGAATTTAATAATAAGGATTAATTGCACTAGCAGGACTTGGCAGATTGAAATGTCCTCTTCTTGATTAAGCATGTAGAGCCCAAGTAGAGGAAGCGATTCAAATATAGGTTTATTTGGAATAGGAGTAGCTGGTGGGTAACAATTGGTTCTTGAACAAAATTAATACGATTAATGGTAAGTGCAACCTAAGAGAAAAAAATAATTTGTGAATGATAATTCTTACTTGAATAAATGGTGGTAAATAGTAATCATCTTCATCAAAACTGACATCAATGGAGATATGCACCTTTCTCTTGGTGGAAAGTTAGCATTTATACTATGTTTGCGTAGGAAAATAGCCAATGAAGAAACATACATCTGTTAGTGGATCATTTTTTTCTGTTTCAAGGAAGTGTACACATAAAGGCTGGTTCAAAAATTTAAAGAACAATATTTTTCTTAGTATTTATGTCAGGAAAGAACCTGAATGTTACTCATGTAGAACTCACAAACCAAAGGAACCATCAACATAAACACATGATAAGGTGCACGTCATAACTTGGCCAAGGAGCTTGACCAATGTACGAAGAGACGGTTCGATAAATACAAATTTAAATTTCTATCGTTGGTTTTGTAATGATTTAAAATTTATATGTTCTCTAAAAGTTTATCCAAATCCAAAAATAATGAAAGAGCCAAGGAACAACAAAATTTAACGCAATAAAAAAATTTATTATATATTAGCAAAAATAAATGTGAAAAGTGGAGGGTTGCGTTAGGTAGTTGACAGCCAGCGTAAACTTGTCGAAAAAATCATGACATAAATCTTTTTTTATCATTGTGTAAGTGTTAGGGCATCCTCTGGAACCAACGCGATGTATGGTTTGAATACAATGAAAAGTGTGCAAATGTCGTTATACCGGCGCATAAGTTTAGTGTCAATTAAATAAGGATTCCACATTACGCGGATGAGGATAAAGAAATTAGTCCATGAAACTAATACTATGATAGGATCTTGGAATATAAGTACTCTCATTGGTAAATTAATAGAGTTAGTGGATATTATGATTCATAGAAAAATAAATATCTTATGTGTTCAAGAAACTAAATGGATTGGAGAAAAGGCCAAGGAGATCGATAACTTCGGTTTTAAACTTTTGTAGGCAGGTAAAAATCGCACTATAAATGGTGTATGTGTAATTATAGATAGGAGTTTGAAAAATAATGTTGTAAAAACTAATAGAGTTAGAGATACAATTATAGCCCTTAAGATTATTGTTGATCCTATGATTTTAATATTATAAGTGCTTATGTTCCTCAAGTGGGTTTAGATATAGGTTCAAAAGATAAATTCTGGAATTACTTAGAAGATTTAATACAAATGATATCTCTTGAAGAAAGAATCTTTATTATAGGAGATTTAAATGGACATGTCGGTAAAATGGTAGAAGATTTTAGAAATATTCTTTGTGGCTACGGTTTTGGAGGGATTAATGAAGGGAGAGCTATATTAGATTTTGCTTTAGCGTATAATTTTGTTATTGTTAATATTTTATTAAAGAAAAGAGATGAGCATAACATTTCTTATAAGAATGGATCTAAGAAAACACAAATTGATTATTTTTTTATGAGAAGAAGAGATCGTATAAAATGTAAGGATTGTAAACTCATTCCAAGCGAGGATTCAAGTACTCAACATCGATTATCAGTTCTATATTTTAAGATGAAGAGTTGTAAAATAAAGAATACAAGGAATCATCATCGTAGAATTAGATGAGGGTATCTAAAAGACACAAAGAGGGTATCTAAATTAGATGAGGGTATCTAAAAGACACAAATAAAATTATTTTTTGGGTAAAATTCAAGATTTTAAAATTTGGGATGTTCATGAAGAAACAAATTTTATTTGGGATAAAGTAACAAACACTCTTACATAAGTGACAAAAGTTGTACTTGCAGAATAAAAAAAAAATTCTATAAATAAAAATAGTTTGCATTAGAATAATAATATGCAAGAAAAAATAAAATATAAGAAGTTACGTTATAAAATTGGTTAAAATGTAAAAACTTAGAGAACTGGAAAAAATATCAAACGACCCGTAGAGAGTTTAAATGAACAATTTATGATGCTAAAAATTTTGCTTTTAGTGATCTTTATAGTAGATTATATACTAAGGAAAGTGAAAAATATATGTATAAACTAGTCAAACAAAGAGAAAAGAAAAGAAAATATTTAACTCAAATAAAGTGTATTAAAGATGAAAATCAAAAAGTATTTTTCTTAGAAAAAAGATATTAAAATAGGTGGGTGAGTTATTTTGATAAACTTTTTAATAAAGTTTCAAAATATACGATCGACCTTAGTGATCGTAATGTCGTTAATAAGAAAAAAAATGTTTCGTTTTTATCGTCGCGTTAGTAAAAAGGAAATTGATGAGGCTTTAAAGAAAAACAAGAGTGGAAGGTCTGTAGGACATGTTGATATCTCAATTAAAGTATGAAAATATTTAGGAGATTTTGGAGTTTCTTGGCTTACTATACTTTTTTTGTTATTTTAAAAACTAAAAAAATGTCTGAGAGGTGGAGGAAGAGTATTTTGGTCCCCATTTTTAAGAATAAAGATGATGCACAAGAGTGCAAGAGGGTCCCCATTTTTAAGAATAAAGATGATGCACAAGAGTGTGCAAATTATAGAGGAATTAAGTTGATGTGTCATACTTTAAAATTATGAGACAGGATAATTGAACATAGTTTAAGATGTATTATTAAGATTTCTCATAATCAATTTTGATTTATGTCGGGGAGGTCTATTATGGAAGCTATACATTTAGTGAGAGGTTTGATAGAAAAGTTCAGAGAGAGGATCTACATATGATTTTTATTAATTTAAAAAAAAACTTACGATAAGGTTCTACGAGATATCAATTGAAGAGTTCCTGAGAAGAAAGGTGTTGATAGGGCTTATATTCAAGTCATTAAGGATATGTATACAAGAGTTGTTACTTGTGCTCGAACGGAAGCTCAAACGAAAGGAGGATTAACCAAATATTTTCCTATTTCTGTTGGTTTACATCAGGGATCAGCTTTAAGCCCATATCTTTTTGCTTTAGTTATGGATGGTCTTACTGAACACTTACAGAAGGATGTACCTTGGTGTATGACGAGAGAAAAAGCTAAGGAAAAACTTGAATTATGGAGGTCTACCTTGGAGTCTAATCGTTTGAGTAGAACTAAAATTGAATACATGGAATGTAATTTTAAAAGTAGTAGCTCTAGTGACAGAAATATAACTATGGGTGAGCAAATTATTAAAAGGTGAGAATGCTTTAGATATCTCGGGTCTATTGTTCAAAGTGATGGTGATATTGATGGGGATGATATTAGTAGAATTCAAGTTAGTTGGTTAAAGTGGAGGAATGCTTCGGGCCTGTTTTGTGATAAAAAAGTACCACTTAGACTGAAAGGAAAATTTTATAAGATGGTGATGAGACCTGCAATGCTCCATGGCGCTGAATGTTGGTCTTTAAAAGAGAAGCATAATACAAAGTTAAATGTTGCCGAGATGAGAAAGATTAAGTGGATTAGTGGCTTTACACTTAGAGACAAAATGGGAAATGAATATATCTATTGTAGCTCCAGTAAAAGACAAAATTAGAGAGGGTCGTCTTACATGATTTGGTCACATTAAAAGTCGATCATCTGATGATCCGATTAGAAGAGTAGATGTTTTAGATTCGACGTATGTTAAGAAAAGCAGAGATAGGCCTAGGAAGACTTGGTCATATTGCATAAAAAATGATCTTAATTTATTAGAATTAAATGAAAATATGACCCTAAATAGGACACAGTGGAGAAAAAGGATTCATGTAGCCAACCCCACTTAGTGGATAAAGGTAAAAAAGTATAAACCAGCACATTCCTCTCATTGATTTCCAGCACAATATATATGTTTGTGTGTTGTCTATAAATATATATAAACATATATATATATATAAATTAAAAGTTTTTGGGACTAGATATATGTCTATAAATATATATAAACATATATATATACATATATATAAATTAAAAGTTTTTGGGACTAGATATATTATTTAAAAAGTTTTGAGCGGTATGTATACAAATCCCCCTTGCATAAAATGATTCACATGTTATTGTGAGTTATATCAACTTCATATAAGAAATAAAAATTTTAATTCAACATCGATTAAATAAAAAAACATAGTTTTTTCACTCAATTTTTTTCAAATAAATTAAAACTAATTCCAATTTGTTTCCTTTGCTTTTCCTCTCTTTCATATGCTTCAAACCAAGCATGGCCTTCATTTTTATGGGAAAAAAAGGTCTAGTTAAAAAAAGAATTAAATAAGTCAATAATAAAATCTAGTATGGTTAAAATAAAAAATAAAAAAAAAATCATACGAACAACGATATCAGTATAGCATTAATCAAATGGGAGGAAAAGAAAAGTTTATTTCAATGCACTATTAACTCAATAGCTAATTTGAAAACAATACTTTTCCTGATCTCATTTACACTCATTTTAAATGTGAAATCACTTTTATGATAATTTTAATAAAATTAGTAAAGGTTGAAATCTATTTGGTGTTCAACGACACCAATCAAAACATGAATTTATTGATTTGATCTCTGGAGTAAGTTATTCGTTGTGGCAAACAGACTATTCCAAACATTTTTGGTGGGTTTGTTATTTAAATACAAAAGAATTGTGAAAGATTTGGAAATTGAGCGGGGCGGGATAATTACCATTGATGGAGAAAAAAGGTTTATATACACATTACAAGACTCATAAAATAGGAATGTCATAAATTGGAAATATATGGAATAGAAAATACATAAAAAAGGCAACTAAAGGAAAAGAAATAAGTACAAGCTAATAACTAAAACATAAATCAATTCTAATAATTTCAATACTCCATCTCAAGTTGAAGCATAATAACAACCGAGGAAGATTTTTTGTAAGGATATTTGTTAGTTAACCATTGTATCGAAAAATAAGAATATAAATCTCCCTAGAATCGAGCTTTTCCTTGATGAAGTAATGATCAATCTCTACATGTTTTGTGGGATCATGTTGGACTCGATTATGAGCGATGCTAATGGTGATTTTATTATCACTGCACAACCGTAAAGAAACACAGACTAGCATACATAACTTAAAGAGCATGATATGCAACCAGAGAGCTTTATATATTCCCAAGAATAGAGAATGAAGCTCGGCTTCAGCACTACTACGGACAATCACCAACTATTTTTTTCTTTCCCAAGTGATAAGATTTCCCCACACGAAGGAGCAATAATTCGAGGTAGATCATCGATCATGGACAGACCATACCCAATTAGCGTCAGTATAAACAAAAATAGAGCGAGAGGTAAGATGAGAGAACAACAAACCTAAGCCCGATATGTCTTTTAAAAATCTAGTGGACAGCACTGAGATGGTGCTCATAGGGGGCATGCATGAACTGACTCACAATACCAACAACGTGGCAAATGTCGGAGCGTGTATGGGCGAGATAAATGAGTTTACCCACAAGGCGTTGGTAGTGTGTCTTGTTCACTGGAACTGCATTGGGAACATCTGACAATTTCTCAATCGAATTCATCGAAACAACAACCAGTTTGCAAATGAGAAGATTAGTCTGGATTAATAGGTTCATCATATATTTGCGCTAGGAATGACAAATACCCTAAAAGGACTGAGCAACTTCCATGCATAAGAAATATCGGAGAGACCCCAAGTCCTTCTCAAAAAGGCGGCAATGATGTCTTTAAGAGATTCCAAATCTGGCAGATCATTTCCTGTGAGCACAATATCATCGACATAGACGATGAGCATGGCAATATGGCCACTGGAAGAATGTCGAAAGAAAAGAGTGTGATCGAATTGGACTTGCAAGAACCCATGGCCTACTAACACCAACGTGAACTTGTCGAACCAGGCTTGAAGAGATTGCTTCGGTCCATAGAGGGACTTTCGCAGTCGTCACACTTGACCACGGGAAGAAGTTGAGTTAAAGCACAGAGGGAGAGACATACACCTCTATGAGATCATCGTCAAGGAAGGCATTCTTAACATCCAGGTAGAGTAAGGGCCAATCCTGATTCACAGCAAGGGATAACAAAACCCGAATGGTGTTCAGTTTAGCAACCGGAGCAAAAGTCTCATATTCAACTGCATAGATTTGTGAGTAGCTTTTAGCGACCAACCGCGCTTTGTTGCGTTCAAAGGATCCATCGGAGTTAAATTTGGTGATGAAAATCTATTGTCAGCCCACTACTTCTTTCCCCAAGGCAGATCAACAACATCTCACATATGGTTTCACTAAGTATAGACACAGAGAGTGGATAGAAGAGATGTTTGTTTGGTTGGTGATGGATTCGGTGGGACTGAGGGTTCCTCGGAACAATGGTTGGAGAAGTAGATGGACTATCCAAGAGAGTCAGAAAAGGAATAGTGTCCAAAAAGCCTAGCTCCCACTCTTTTGAAGTAGGAAATACTTTCAAAGAAGAATAAATCAGTACTCACATAAAATTTATTGATGATAAGATTCAGGCTAGGGGTGTAAACGAGCCGAACACGAGCGAGCCATGCCCAGGATGTGTTCGGGCCGGTTTT
>NW_018164891.1:594566-629538 GCF_001263595.1 Phalaenopsis equestris
GAACACATCTTAGTTCGTGTTCGGCTCGTTAACTTATCGAACAAAATTAACGAGCCGAACACGATCTTCTTAACGAGCCGAACACGAGCTGTTCGCGAACAACGAGCCGTTTTGACAGCCCTAATTCAGGCACCGATAGCCCTTCTGAGTGGCAGAATATCCGAGGAAGAGACATTTGATTGAACGAGGATCAAGTTTACAGCAAAGTTCCGAATAAAGGCTGTGCACCCAAACATTTTGGGGTCTAAGATGGAGAAGAACCGATTGGTACAAAAATATAAGTTCAAGACGACTAATGAAGTCAGAAAGTTAAGAATTTTTTTGAGGACTCTATTGATGAAATAAGTGGCGGTAAGTACGGCATCATTCCAAAATTGTCTCTGGCCATAAGATTGAAACATAACGGAACGAGCAACTTCGAGAATGTGTCGTTTTTTCGCTTGGTTATCTTATTTTGTTGAGTATCCGCATATGAGTTATGATGAAGGATGCCCTTATTTACCAAGAATTCTCTCAATATAGAGTTGAAAAATTCACAGTCGTTGTCGGTCTAAAGGATTTGAATTAAAGTTTTGAATTGAGTCAAAATGAAGAAGTAATTTTTTCTAAGATGACCACAGTTTCAGATTTGTTTTTTAAGATATGATTCAAGTCATCAAAGTGTGTTCATCAATTAAAGTAAGGAACCACCGTTTATTGGTGTAGCTCGGGAGTCCCTATAGGTCACTATGAATCAGTGAAAAAGGTGTTGAAGGAGTGTAAGAGGGGTGGATATGGTATGTGATGATGTTTAGCTAACTGACAAGTTATTACACTTAAGCAAAGGTACGTGTAACACAGATTCTAAAGTCAGCCCGATTGTTAGAATAATCGACCATTTACTCGCAATTGAATTACAGAAGTCATTGGCAATTTTAATAGTCTCTCCCAAAGCACAAAGAATATATTGAGATGGCTTGAGAACATCCGGTCATGTGGTCTGTGGCACCTAAATCAATAATCCACTGACTAGTTGAAGCAAAAGCAGTTAGTGTCATAGGCATGATACCTTGATGAACAAGAGAGGTTGATGGGTCGGAAGAGAACTGAATAGACCCAAGCATTTTAATTAAGTGTTCCATTTGACTCTTAATAAAGTCTGATGATTTCGGGATGTTCCGAGTGGGAGCCAGTTGCACGATCGTGGATTCAGAGGTTTTAGTGAAACCCTTAGCAGCGGAGGATTTGGTCGAAGATTTATATTTTGATTTTTCTTGGAGCTTCCAACACTTGTCACAAGTATTATAGAGTTTGTGACAGAAATCACATGTGTATTTGGGCATGGCAATGTTGGGTACTATTGGAGACCAACGTTGAACATGCAGCTGGAGTGCAAACCCTGTCAGAAATCCGTCGGTCAAACTTAATATATCATATAGACGTCAAAAAGCACACATTTATTCATTTCCCTTCCGTGTATACTCTGAGTCGATTGACGCCCTACAACTCGATTCTTACAGAAATTCAACGATTTTTTGCATTTCTACTCTCAAATCGAATATATACTCGATTTCTACTATTTATAAAGTTCTTTTCAATTACAACAGTTAGATCTTCTGTTTTTTTTAGATTTGAGGGTTTTGCAAGACTTCAAAATTTTGATTAGGTTTTCTGTCATTTAGGTAATGTTCTTGTTCTTATTGCGAGAGTTTTGGTTTTCTGTAATTTTTATATACATACCACCCAATTACTATGTATTTACAAATCTAACATCTTAATTTTGTTTTTTTATATTCCAACCAAATTTTTGATATCATAACAAAGATACCACTATTTTAACTTTAAAATGTGAAATGACTTTTTTCATGCCTATATAAGGTGGTATATGTGTAAAAAATGAAGTTTATGCATTAGATATATAAATACATAAGATTTGAGTGATATGCATATAAATCTTCCAAAATTCTACCTCGTATATTTTTTTTGCACCTTTAGTTTTTTTCTCACAATATATTTTTGTGTTAAAAAATTTTTAATTTTTGAGATATTTGAGTGAAGTAAATTGTTTTTTAAGTTAATAATACTAAAAAATTTTAACTTTAATTTTACTTTACTTAAATTAAATTTAAATTTTAGTTTTATTTTAAAACAATCAATGTCAATCTTTAAAAAATTAATATATAAATATTAAAATAATAATATTTATATTATTTAATTAATTCAACCAAAAACTAGCCAAACACGATCAAACAGAAGCTTCCTCATGTTCGGCTCGTTTATAAATCGAGCTCAAAAAATTTATTCATATTTATCCCATTTGCTTAATAAACGAAACAAACACAGGCTACTTAATGATCGAGCAGAATACGAGTTATTTGTGTTGTACATGAAGTCTAAATGCATCAGGACAAAACATGTAATATTCTTTCAACTTCGCAACCCCTTTGAAACGTTGAAGTGCGCCTCGAGTACTTGTACCAGCACACTTCTTTCACACAGCGCTAGCTTCGCACACAACTGTTGCAAAATTCAATTGCGATGTAGTCTACAGCCTTTTTGTTCCATTTCGAGGTTGAAGCATGCTATCGATAACAAAACATGAATTTTATTTTTTAATATGAAGTGGGAGAATTGTTAAAGTAAACTTTGGCATTGTCAAATTTGATTATTTTAAGTTGACCAACAAATTTATTGTTTGTGATACTGAAAACAATGAAAAAGATAGTACACATATTATATTTTATTTTAGATAAATATCCATGTCAAGATATAATTATTGATTGAAATATAAAACATTAAATCCCATAGATAATAAAATTAGAGAATAGTCCTCGGTTGTCACTATGAATGAGAGAAATTGAACAAAGATTATTATGTCACAATTAAAAAATGGGTCTATTTGATTTTTGTTAGTTCATAGACAACACAATAAAATTATTCAATATTTATCCCCTTAAACAATAACAAAAACCTAATTTTTGAAAACAAAACGGATAAACGACAAAAATAGGTTTTGAAGCCAATTTTTTTTCATTAAAATTTAGACCTTCTTAAAAATAGATAATATAGAAGTGTTTGGAGCTTACGTTATCATTGGATTATTCAACGTGACAAATTATCCTTTTCTACAGTAAGTCTAATCATCCTCCTCGTGTTCTTTTTCTAAATAACAAGATATGAAGAATAAAAAAAAATTGTGTTTGAAATGTATAGTTAACTTTAGGATAGATAATAAGTTGTTGAACAATTTAAGTACATGGAGAATACTTTATAGTGTGAAAATTGTAGTTATAAGAATGACTACCTGATTCATAATGGTTGTTAAAGGATCCATTGGCGATGATTATTTATTATTTGCTAAAATAGAGTGCATAAAATAAATTTGCCTAATGAGTGATGAGCAATGTGTTTAAATGCATGCTTTGAAGCACAAAGATTCGCGGATCCACTTGGTATAGCAATCTCACAATGACAGTGCATGAAGTGTGTACTTAGTGTGAGAAGCATGTTGTCTTGTTCAGATGAGCCTCAAAGCATACCGAAGAAGGCTGGAGCAGGCCCGAGTCATTGGCAAAGAAACAAAGCTGGTATGGTTTATGGATCCAATATATTTAATCAATATTATGTTGCTCGGTGGTATGTTGCCTTCACCCAAGTTAGTGAGCAACAATAGCACTAATTCTTGATTCTTGCAACTGCTTCTGCTTGATTGATCTCGTTGAACTCCCGACAGTTTCTTCCACTTGACCAAGCCCGTCAACCTCCCTACAACCTTTTCCACTCAACCGAGCGTGTTGGCACGAAGCTCAAGTTCCATTGACACAGTTTCAAATACACAGATGCAATAGGAAACACAAGCTCGAACTAAATGCTTCAGCAACCTCCATGCTTTGGGTATAGAAAACATTTGTTCTTACAAACTTTTGTGTCCTTATTGTTTTGATTATATTGAGAGCCATAGATGATGAATAATTTTATTTTACAAATTTTACAATAAATGATTAGGAGTCTTCTTTTTTCCTTTTGCTTCTGCTTAATTAAGCACATTGACCTCCATACAGCGTCTTCCACTTGACCAAGCCCGTCAACCTCCCTACAACCTTTTCCAGTCAACTGAGTGTATCTTCTCAAAGCTCAAGTTCCATTGACACAAAGTTTCACCTACACTGATGCAATAGGAACCACAACCTCAAACTCAATGCTTCAAAAACCTCATTGCTTTGGGTATAAAGAATAATTGTTCTTGCATCCTTTTATGATCTTATGGTTTTGATTATATTAAGAGTCATAGATGATGGATAATTTTATTTTACAAATTTCACAATAAATGTTTAAGAGTCTTTTTTTCCTTTTGCTTCTGCTTGATTGAGCACGTTGACCTCCTTGCAGTTCTTCCACTTGACTGAGCCATTCAACCTTCCGATAACTTTTTCCAATTAGCTGAGTCTATGAACCCAAAGCTCAAGTTCCATTGACACAAAGTTTCACATAAACTTATGCAATCGGAACCACAAGCTTGAACTCAATGCTTCAACAACCTCCACTCTTTGGGTATAGAGAATATTTGTTCTTACATCCTTTTGTGTCTTATTGTTTTGACTATATTGAGAGCCATAGATGATGGATAATTTTATTTTACAAATTTTACAACAAATGTTTAAGAGTCTTTTTTCCTTTTGCTACTGCTTGATTGAGCACATTTACCTCCCTAAAGCTTCTTCCACTTGACCAAGCCTGTCAACCTCCCCACAACCTTTTCCACTCAAAGAAGCCTATAGACCTAAAGCTCAAATTTGATTGACACAAAGTGGAACTTGACACAAAATTTCACCTACACAATAAGAACCACAAGCTCCAACTCAATGCTTCAACAACCTCCACGCTTTGGGTATCGAGAATATTTATTCTCACATCTTTTGTGTTCTTATTATTTTGATTATATTAAGAGCCATAGATGATGAAAAATTTTATTTGACAAATTTCACAATAAAAGTTTAAGAGGCGTTTTTTCTTGCCTAATTTCTTCCATTAGTTGTTAGTGAAAGATGAAGAAGTGATAAAATGGATTTTGGTTATGTCTTTATTTCATTTGAAGGCAACTCAATGAGGGTTGAGAGAAGAGAGTGATGTGAAATAGGAAGTGGATGCTATAAGTTTCATTGATGTCTTTGGTTAGAAAATTTGTGGTTGTGCCAAATTTAGCAAGTATTGTATGTGTGTGTGCATGTGCGTGCTTTTCGGGTTTTTTTTTATCTTTCTTTTTTTTGGCTTAAAATTAGATTTGTATGAAAAATGCATTTACTCGCAAATGATATTAGGAATAGTATTCATTAATTAAATAAATTA
This sequence comes from Phalaenopsis equestris, assembly GCF_001263595.1. NCBI lineage: Eukaryota > Viridiplantae > Streptophyta > Magnoliopsida > Asparagales > Orchidaceae > Phalaenopsis > Phalaenopsis equestris. The sequence continues at coordinate 599,892 of NW_018164891.1, forward strand.
GAAATTAGGATAGGTTAGTTAAGATCAATATTGTTTAGGGCCAATTTTAGAAGCCATTGCCTTTTTTGTTATAATTTTAGAACCAATATCACAATGATTACTTGTATTTTTATTTTATCTTGGTCGTACAATGTTAATTTTTTATACCACCACTGTATAGCAATTAAACACTTGAGCGAGGTAGTTCGGAGAGAAAATAAGTCGAATTGAGACCAAGCCGCAACAAGCTCAAGTTCGGCTCCATACGGTCGGCTCGAACTCTCTTATAGGCTCGATTTAAAACCACGATTTCAATGTTGTTATTACCTATAATAACGCAACAATCACCAAAAGCTAAACAAATCCAATAATCAAATGGTCATAGATTACCTCTGGACCATGAATAATTTCAATCAATATAACCAGAAAACGTTTACAGTGATTTAAAACAATAAAGAAAACTTATTGGTTTCAGTTTCGATAGAATGAAAACAATCAACATACCTGAAAAGCCCTACAAGCTGGCGGGTGCAGTGTGGCTTGTGAGGATGGAAGAACTGGACGGCGAGAGGACGACCTGCAATACTAGGGTTGGAAAGCGCTGCTGGAGGGCAGGTTGGGTACCTGCAGGAATGACCTGCACAAAAGGACAACCGGCAGTGAGGCAATAGGGTGGCCGGCAGCACTGTCCAGCACAGCGACGCGAGAGTGAGAGTGCGACCGGCAGGAGAGGCGTGGAGAACGGCGTTGGGAAAAAAATAAAATGGTTGTAATTTTACGGCATTTACATATGCATCCTTAAATTCTTATTTATTTACATATCAAGTATTATAGCACTTGAATATTTCATGTCAAATTATAAATATCACTTTTAACTAACATAGGTGACGCAGCATTTATGTAAAAATTGAAGCTTAGGTGTAAGATATGTAAATATCACCATTTTTAAATGTTTAATTAGCTTGATTCATTTTTCTTAACTGCTCTCATATTTATCATGAGCTCTAATGAATAATCAATAAATGTTTGAACTCTTATTACATAACATCACTATTCAGCGACTCTCACCAACCTCAACTCATGGGCTCATTATTAAGTTGAGCTTGAGTCCGTTTATGTGTCAACTTGTCTTATTTACATCTTTAAGTCTTGGTTGAGTTGAGACATGCACGTTACAAATTGATTGCATGTATGATTTCTTAGGTTTATGAGTTGTGCATGGGTACCATTCAAGATCTTTTTTCACTTAAAAGTTTTAAGAAATTTTGTTCTTAAAATATTTGAAAGTATTAAATGTGTATATACGCATCATTAGAACATATGAAAAAAATGATCTACAAACAGATTTATGTCTTTCTATTGCAAAAAATGATTGTTAATATTGCAAGGGTCATCAACAATTAATTGCATCACCAAACTCTAATCCATGAGTCATAGGCATCAAATTTTTATCTCATTCAAAGCAATGTTTTATCATTAAATTTTCATAAATAAGAACTTCAAAAGAGTTGTGTTATTTTCAAATGGTAATCAAATTTAAAACAATTAGAGGGAATTTATATATATATATATATATATATATATATTTTTTGCATATTTCAATTGAAGTAGATTGAGATGCATTTGGAATACAACAAGTTTAAATAGTTATTTCCACGATTGATTATTGAAATATCAAATGGAAAAGCTCAAAAGATAAATAGTTATTTATGAAACTCAAATGAGAAAAAATATAAGATATTGGAGATATCGAAAAAACTCAACAACATCTCGACCATTATATTATTTGGCTTTGTTGATTTTGGAAAGATATTTATCCGATGTTTTAATTTAACAACATATTAGAAATTTATAACTTATATTATACAATACATTATATTGGAAAAATTCCTAAAGGATGAGGATTTTCGTCATAATTAGACGAATAACCTCAGAACCCTAAGAGTAAATATGAGTATAGTATAACTGTGCTGAGCTTAAGCAAGTCCAAGCTTTGTTTTTGTTCGGCTCGTGAAAAATATCTTTGTTTATGTCCAGCTGGTTTATATATCGAGCTAAAAAAATTAGTTTGCGTTCAACTCATTTGCCTAGTGAGTCGAACATGAGTTGTTCACAAACAACAAGTCATTTTGATAGCCTTAGTAATACAGTCGTAGGATGTTTAAGGTAAGGACGAAATTTAAATAATATTATTTTTATTAAGATATTTATTTAAATAGAATTTCATATATATTCATTATATTTTTTGAATTAAAAATTTTAATTGATAATATTTTGTAGCCCTGTAGTCAATTAAATTATAAAAAATAATAGTCATCACACACACACACACACACACATGTTAAATATTTTGAGTCAAAACGAGTTGGACACGAACAAACAAAATTTTGTTTGTGTTTGACTCGCTTATAATCGAGCGCAAAAATTAATATATTGTGAACTCTGGACACGAACGAACAAACAAAATTTTGTTTGTGTTTGACTCGTTTATAATCGAGCGCAAAAATTAATATATTGTGAACTTCATAACACTGGTTATTATTGTCTAATCTTTTTTTACTTAGTTTAAATTCTAGAGCTCTATCTTCTCTATTTAGAGAGGTGTGAAATTGTATAATTAACAACATACAATGGATTTCTTTGATTTTTCAATTTCTAAAGCCATGTGAAATCTCTAGTGTCTCGTGTGTATATATATATATATATATATATTGAATTTTTGTACAACACTATGATATTAATTTATCATTTTATTCTCTATTAGCTTTCTAGCACATAACACTCCTTAATAGAAATATATAATATATCTATCAAAAAATCTTATAATTTATTAATATTTTATTGATTCAAGCTTCACTTCTTGGGTGCTTTGATTATTAAACCATCCATGCTCACTCCTTTTCTCTTTCTTGCCTCCCTTGTATTCTTCCAAAGGATAGAGAGGGAGAATTTCCAAAGCACAAATCTGTCCTCTTCTATCACATCATTTATTGATAGGTTTTCACTGAGTTGTGAAGCTCACAAATGATATGGGACTCAACACCCTAAAAGGATTTAGCACATGGGTAAGTTGGCACTTATGTAGAAATTGAAGCTTAAATGTAGCATATGTAAATATCACCATTTTTAAAAGCTTTATTAGGCTTTTTTTTTTTTTTCTTTTATTGAGCCGCTCACATATTCACCACGAGCCATAAAGCATAATCAATGAATGCTCAAAACAATAAATATAATTATGCATTTGTAAGACTACTTATTTATTTATGTCATTATTATTGACAAGTCATCAACAAATTATTATTATCAAACACGAATTTTGGGGCATTTTTAGCAAGAAACATTACAAATTAAAATTCAAGATAATCCAGATCCTCAATTTCAACAAGTTTACAGTCAAACTGGTCGACTCGACAGTATGAACATGCATATAACCAATTTGGTTCAATTCAAGTTCAATCAAGCCCAAATCGAATCATTAAAACGTTTTTGAAAGCTTCGGATTATTAATTAATGGTCAAATGAACTCTAAATTTGTATTCTCATTATCAAGTCAAGCGTCTCGAAGAGAGAAATCAAAGGAGCTTAAGTTCCCTTAATTCATAGATTATTAAGGTCCTCACATCATTAAAAAAACCTCTATGATCAAGGGGGATCAATATGAGTCATTCGCTGAGGTGTTTGGGGAAGTTATTTCCCAAATGACCAATATGCCCCTCATTTAAAGACTATAAATAGACCCCATCTCTTCAACTGAGGGAGGAGCAGAAGTAAAATTCCAGAGTTGTTTTGAACTGAAGGCTCGACGATAGCTTCTGACATATGTAGTCGTCGACCACCATTGTCCACAGCTTGTTGGCTGCCCCTAATCTCAGTCGTGGGCCACATTTGCTTGTAACTTCATGGCCAAAATACGGTCGAAGCGTATAACACTATTTCGAAGATCTGATGATAGCTTCAAGGACTTTTTCTTGACTCATTAAGTGTTCAGTAAATTGTATATGAAAATGTTTTGTGACCGGTGTAAAACTGGAACACTATTCTCCCAGTTGTGACAAAAAAAAATATATCGTTGTACATACACACTTATAGTGAATTATTTAGACCGAACTAGACCCCATAACTTTTTAATTTTTTGGGGTTTTTCATTTAAAAAATATTGATAACTTTTATTATTAAATTATAATTATTTTTGTGAGTGGTGGATTACCGTGCAACACAAAAACCTTAAATAATCATTCTACTAATGGAGTAAATTTTACTCCACACAATAATTCCGCTTATCCTGTGAATTTTACATGCTAGGTTTTAGCCTTTGTTTGGCACTGAGTTTTAAATGTACAATTTTTAAAATTTAAATTATTCCATTGAAAATAAAATAAAGTTAAAAAAAAAAAAATAAAAAATTTTAAATATATAAATTAAATTAACTTTTAATATAAAATCGTTTAATAATAATATTTTTCAGATAATATTGCGTGGAAATAATCCTTACCTGTATTACGGCTGAGGGCTTCCATTCTATCGCAAGGTAACCGATTCAGAGAAGCGGAATATGTTTTCAGCTCCATCTCCTTCCCTCTCCTGCTCACGCCATTACCATCATCTCCTTCAAATCTGCGCTGTTCCTTCCTCTCTCGCCCTAATTCCTGGTCCTGTGCGTTGGCGATCTTACCCAGCAGTCACAGCGCGCGCCAAATTCGAGAAATTTGACGCCGATAATGCTCAGCCGCCACCACCCGCCACTCCGGCGGAGGCCGAACTGCAGCAGGAGCTGGAGGAAGACAGGTTCACCCGAAACCCTAATTCGATTTATTAAACTTTTGCCAACCTCTCACCTCTGGTTGTTAAACAAGAGAAGAAAAAATTTGGATTAGTGACTTGCCATCAGATTTGGAAGGAGCGATCAGGCAGTCGAGCCAAGCTAGTGCTGCATTCGTTAATTCGGGAGGAATGAGAGGAATGGTAAGCTATTTTTTTTCTAATGAAATAAAGCTCTGTTTTGGGTGCTGCTAGTTGCGGGGTAAACGAAAGGCTATTTAAATATGCAAGCTGAGCATTAGTAATTTCATAATTTTTTGCGTACTATGATATTCATGGCTATGGATTTGAAAGATTAAATTTTTTGACTTTATACGATGATCCGACACAAATAGATGAATGAGGAGTTTGGATACGACATCATATATATATAACGGGTGAAAAGCTCAAAAGGTGAAAAAAGGGTATTCAAATTAGTTGAAATGATACATTATGAACGAGAGATTACAAAAGTCTGCTTTTTTATTAATCGGAGAAGATGGGACTACGAAGTTGGGAGTAGTTTGTTGGCTTCCTGTGGCTAGTGGAAATACTGGAGGGTTATCATGACGATTGGCTGACTGTTGAGCGAACGATGGGTGAGAAATGACGGCCGGATGATGACTGTCAGTAGTTAGATGTTGGGTGACACAGTTAAGCAGTGATAATTGGGTGATTATTATAACAAAATTGGTAGCAGAAAGAAAAATAGGCATCTTTAGAAAGTTATGAGGATATTAATTTTTCAAATCAAAGTTTCAAAAGATACTGGAGAAGATATCCAAACCTTCACATATCTCATGAATAGAACATCCTTAAATGATTGCTTTTTAAAAGTTCTCCGAACCATTTTACATAATTTTTTCGAAGCACTTCCTAAAATTTTTTATTGTCATATATTCAAATTCATAAATAATATAAGCATAAATTTGATCATAAATCACTGAATTGTGTTTCATAGGGCAATCATTCTATCATCAATGTATAATGATTAACATTTGAATAACAAAAAATTCATCACTTTAAAATAAGTCACTTTTAATTAAAAATAGTGTTTATTTACTCAAAATTATCTTCAAATGGAGAACAACCACATAGAAGAGAAGTATGACAATCTTAATTTTTTCTTTCTTTTGAATATAACCCATCCAAAATCTCTAATAAGCTCAAGACTTGGAACCATGATTAATTAATTCCCATAACACTTATCAATCCATCACTACACCGTACCTTATAATCTAGTGTATATCAATCAAGATTTATTGAAATCGGGCAGAATTAAGAGTTGGTAGCTCTTGGCAATCGACAGGATTATGGGATTGATTATGAAGAGATATTTCCAACTGTGGCTAAGATGACAACTGTCCGGCTTGTTCTATCTATTGCTACTTCTAAAGGCTAGTCCTTATAACAGATGAATGTTAAGAATACTTTTTTGCATGAGGATCTTAAGGAAGATATCTATATGATTCCTCCTCCGTGCTTGTTTTCTACACCTCACATGATGTTTGTAAACTCAAATGGTCACTATACGGTTTGAGACAGGTTTCACTGGACTGGTTTGAAAAGTTTTGCAATACTTTTCTTAGTTTCTCTTTTATTCAATGTCAGTATGATTCTTCATTATTTCTTTGTATGACTAATAAGAGAATTGCTCTGTTATTAATCTATGTTGATGATATTGTCATCACAGGATCTGATACTCAGTTGATGTCTCAGTTATAGAAGTGCCTTCAGGGTTCTTTTCATATGAAGAATTTGGGTCTTTAATCAATTTCTTAGGTCTTGAGGTTCACTCTTCTCCCACTAACATTTTTTTTCACCAACCTTACTATACTAAGGAACTCATTGCTTTGGCTGGGCTCTAAGAGAGTCATCCTGTTGATACTCCTTTAGAAGTGAATGTTAAATATCAACAGAATGATTGTGCAATACTTTTCTTAGTTTCTCTTTTATTCAATGTTAGTATGATTCTTCATTATTTCTTTGTATAACTAATAAGGGAATTGCTCTGTTATTAATCTATGTTGATGATATTGTCATCACAGGATCTGATACTCAGTTGATGTCTCAGTTATAGAAGTGTCTTCAGGGTTCTTTTCATATGAAGAATTTGGGTCTTTAATTAATTTCTTAGGTCTTGAGGTTCACTCTTCTCCCACTAACATTTTTTTTCACCAACCTTACTATACTAAGGAACTCATTGCTTTGGCTGGGCTCTAAGAGAGTCATCCTGTTGATACTCCTTTAGAAGTGAATGTTAAATATCAACAGAATGATTGTGCAATACTTTTCTTAGTTTCTCTTTTATTCAATGTTAGTATGATTCTTCATTATTTCTTTGTATAACTAATAAGAGAATTGCTCTGTTATTAATCTATGTTGATGATATTGTCATCACAGGATCTGATACTCAGTTATAGAAGTGTCTTCAGGGTTCTTTTCATATGAAGAATTTGAGTCTTTAATCAATTTCTTAGGTCTTGAGGTTCACTCTTCTCCCACTAACATTTTTTTTCACCAACCTTACTATACTAAGGAACTCATTGCTTTGGCTGGGCTATAAGAGAGTCATCCTGTTGATACTCCTTTAGAAGTGAATGTTAAATATCAACGGAATGATTGTGACTTTCTTTCTGATCTATCTCTGTATCGACAACTTGTTGGGAGTCTCAATTATCTAACCATCACACGTTCTGATATTTCATTTGCTATGCAACAAGTTACTCAATTTATGCAGACACCTACACATCTTCATTTAGCTGCAGTTCAACGTATTATTCAAGTATTTGAAAGGTACTTATTATTGTAACATGTTTTTTTTTCTGCAGAGTCTTCTATTTGCTTAACAACATATAGTGATGTTGATTGGGTTGACTATTCTGATACACGTCGATCTATTACTGGTTGGTGCATGTTTCTTGGCAGTGTCATCAGTTCCTTGTTGATAAATTAATGTTTCTTGATCAACCAACATCAATTTGAGGGGGATATCAATCAAGATTAATTGTAATCAGGCAGAATTAAGAGTTTCCTTGTTTAAATTGTTGAATTAAATTTTGTATATTAATTGTACATATTCTTTCCTTATAGTTGAGTGGTTAGATTAGGAATATGTATTATTACAAACTATTATTTATTATTAGGATACCTAAAATAGATTGTAGAGACCATTATTTTTTGGAATGAAAGCAAAGGAAAAATGCATTCAACCCATTTGCTCAAAACATTGACAGTGCACATCATTCTAAAAATTTTCTTACTCAAAATCTTTCTTATAAATATTAGTGATACTGGAAGAGAAAGCCCAATCCATAAAAGAAATACATATATTTTTATTGAATTTGAAATCAGTTACAATGACTCTTCAAAACATGAAATAAATAACAAACAAACACAAAGACAAAAGCCAACACATCGAAAGTGTATCCTAAGGGCGGTGGAGGTTGGTCTAGTGGATTCAGAGGCTTGCGGACAACAAGTGTGAATGCGGGAGAGGGGCTGATAGGGTTTGGATGGTGAACTGGAGGAGGTAGGTAGCCGTTTAAGGTGGCGGGAAGGTTTGTTGGGCAATTGGGAGGTAGGTTGGAAGGTGGGGCAACAAGCTGGGAAGGTGGGACAGTAGTGGGGATCATCATTTTTTGAGGGTGTGCAGCGGGCGGGGAAGCGCTGGCAGTGATGGGATAGGCCTGTGCAACAAGGTAGACTGTTGGAAGTAGGTCGGCTGAGTGCTAAGAGGAACTATGGGCAGGTGGACAACAAGTTTGGGTTGTTCAGGAAGGGAAACTGAGTGTTGGGATGAAGTATGAGGGAATGAAGCCTTGTTGGGAGAAAGTTGACAGCATGTTGGAGGGAGGACAACAACCGGTGGTTGTTGGGGAAGAGGTGCGGTGGCCTACTGTAGGGCTGGGATGCGATGGACAACAACAGGAAGGGTGAAATGGCAGATAAATATCTCATCGATGTCGAGCTACAGCCGGAGAACCACTCGGACCCATGGAGACGATCACCACCTCGGACGAGGTACAGCCGGAGCATTACTTTGACGTTCAATACAGCCCTCAAAGCGGAAAATACCAATGATAAAATCCGATTTTAGATATCAAAAACATGACCCCTAACTCTAAGTACATCACCTTCTATTTATAAAGTGATTTGACCATTTTTAGGAAGGATTTTAGATTTTAGAAAGACTTTCAAAATATTAAAGGAGAATAGAAAGAATTTTAAATTTTTGGAAAGGCTTTTAAAATTAGAAAGAAGAATAAAAAGAGATTTCATACTTTAGGAAAGGCTTTTAAAATAAGCAAGGAGAATAACTAGAGAATTGAAATTTTGGGAAAGTTTTAAAATAAGGAAGGAGAATAAAATTAGAATTTTAGGTTTTAGGAAATGATTTAAAATAGGAAAGCGTTTAGAAAGGAATGGTGAGGTGGAGAGAAAGAAAATGTGAGGGAGGAATGGAAGGAAGATAAGAAAAGGAGGAGAAAGGAAGGAAAAATGGGAGGTGGCAAAGGAAGAAGGGGGAGGAGGCAAAGGAAGAAGGGGAAGGAGGCCCCCCTCCCTTGAGGACCGGCCAATCCTCCCCCGAGCCCCGCATCCATTAGCTTCAGCAACGATAAAATAATATAAACCTTATTTGAGATATCATAATATAAGAGTCAATATGATGAGGGGAGGGCAGAGATGAATGCCTTGAAAAAAATCACACTTGAATAGTTGTTGAGCTATCAAAATGGAAAAAAATATTGTTAGATGCAAGTGAATGTTCTCATTAAAATATGAAGTAGATAAAATCTTGGAATGCTATAAAACAATTTTAATAAAAAAATGATTATACTTAATCCTATAGTATTGTCTACCAATAAACAATTGCTCCATTGGCTAAAATGAATATAATTTGCATTTTAATTTCTTTGGATGTTAAACTTAAATGGTCCATGTAATAATATGATGTGAAAAATATCTTTTTATATTGGGATGTTGAAGAAGTTTATATAAATCTTTCATAAGGATTTAATATCTTTTTCATATAAAACAAAGCGTCCTGGTTAAACAATGCACAATATGATCTTAAACAATTTTCAAGGGCTTGAGTTGATAGATTTGTGTATGAAATGGGATATAAACAAAGCCACTAAGAATATATACATTCCACTGGTGGAAAAATTTCAATTCATATACGTATTTTGATGATATAATTGTTACAAATAATGATATTGATGGAAATATCCTCGTCGGAAGAATATTCACCATAGAATTTAAAATTAACCCAACAAACTTAAATATTTTGTGTATAAAAGTAGTCCGGTTAGAAAAAAAAATTATCTATTAACATAATAATGTTATGGATCTTTAGAGGAACAAAAAACTATTAATTTTATGCACTCTAAAAATCAGATTATAAATCGAACACAGATGAAGAAGGAAGATAAGTTGACATTGGACAATATAAAAAGTTAGTTAGAAGATTAATCAATCGCGTATTAATCTTGATATCACTTGTGTTGTAAATCTTATGAATCAATTTATGCACAGATTGAAGGAATCTCATCTTTAAGTTGCTCATAGAGTTCTTGGACGTCTAAATTCAAATTTTGGATAAGAGATTCTCTATATAAAGTATGAAACAATACAAGTTAAAGGCTATATTGATACCGACTATGCAATATTATTAGAGGATAGGAGATTTACTTCAAGATATTGCATGCTATTGGGAGAAAATTTGATAAAGTGAAGAAGAAAGAAGGAACCTAGAGCCTCAAGTTATGTGGTGATTTTGGATTTAAGATAATCATCAATGTATCTATGAACTCTTCTGGTTTAAAAGTACACTAGAAGATTTAAAAATCAAATGAAAGAATTTATGATGTTATATTGTGATAATAAATATGTCATTAGCATTGCTCATAATTCAACACAACATGATAGAACAAAACATATGGAGATAGATAGTCATTTAATTAAGGAGAAATTTGAATGTGGGTTAATTTGCATTTCACATGTTCTAATAGGAAGTTAATCGACATATTTACTAGAAGTTTTTGCAGCCCTGTATTAAAAAATATCTTAAGCAAAATTTGAATCGTAGAATTTTACCATCTGGTTATAGGGAGAAGGTTAAAAGAGTTAGGATTGCTAAATAATGAATGAAAGGAGCCGCAAATCCATGTGCTAGATAAGGAAAATGTATGCCAAAGATCTATTTGCTTAATATGAAAAAGAAGTGCCACACATGCATATAAGCATGGAAAGGGGAGTGGTACAGATTACTCCGTTCTCCCACCGGCCAAGGTATATATATTTTGTAATTAGCAATTTTTAATTATTTTTTAGGTAGTTAAATTTATAAATATCTATTTGGGGAATAAATAAAGTAAGCTTTCTAGTCACTCTTTTATGTAAATCTATATGTGCCCAAATATATAAAATTCTTAATTTTGTTTATTTGCAAACAGATTATATTTAGTTTTTTCATAACCATGCATTTAAAGATAAAGAGGAACTAGTCACTAGAGATTTAAAGCAAGGTCTAGATTGGCCATACTTTGGAATCCACGATAAAGATTCAGATTTGGGAGAACATCAACTGGCAAGAAAAAAATACAAGCATCCCCAATAAGCATAAAAGCCAAATTGAGCAGTAAAGGAATCATCTTCTTTTTAAGATACTGCAAGAGTGTAAACTTATGTATTTTTGTGAGTGAAAAGTTTTCATATTTCCATCACAGTTCATTTTTGAAAGACCATCTTCTTCTCTTCTTCTTAAATTTATAGGAAAAGTATTTTATTTGATCGTTCTCTTTATATTTCTTACCTATACTTATATAATTAGTATTCAATTTTGTATGATCAAGTTAAAACTTCAATCAAATTTTCTGCAGTGACAATTTTGGGTGATATCATTGTGCATGCACAACACGAATGAAGTGCACATGCTTGAGTTGTTTCATTGCTTGATGGAAGCTATTTAAATGGTTTGACATCAGACCCTTCTGGGAAATAAAATATTTATATCTCTTAAAGTTTGTCAATGTTGTTGAAATATTAAGGGACTTGGTTCATAATTGTGCTGAATGGCTTTTGTTTACTATCTATTTTCTTCTTGTGTTTTGGTCTTTTTGTAAATTCATACTGAAAAGCATGCACCACTCACCTGTTTGGGAAAATAATAAGCTCAAACACAACAGTTATGCTTTAAACCTGTTGTTTTGTTTTTCTTTACTTATTCTATTCAGTTCACATTATTTTTATGTATTTTCAGGTTGAGCTATTAATCCCTCAATTGCAATTGCTTGATGCTGAGGGTGCTCAAGGTGAACTGTGGGAATTATCAAGAATTTTTTTAGAGACACTAATAAAAGAGACAGGGAGTCAGGTTGGAAGTCTATTCTTAATGCCTTGTAGGTCTATAATGAGGTTTCTGATTCCTTCTTTCTGTTTTAATTATTTATAGATTTGTTTCAAATATTGGCTGTGACTAGAAAAAAGTAACTAGAAAGTGAAAGTGACTCTCACTCTCTTATCCAAATGACTATCTATCTCCATATGTTTTGTTCTATCATGTTGTGTTGAATTATGAGCAATGCTAATGGCATATTTATTATCACAATATATCATCATAAATTCTTCAATTTGATTTTTAAATCTTCTAGTATACTTTTAAACCAGACGAGGTCATAGATACACTGATGATTATCTTAAATCCAAAATCACCAGATAGCTTGAGGCTCTAGGTTCCTTCTTTCTTCTTCACGTTATCAAATTTTCTCCCAATAGCATGCAATATCTTCAAGTAAATCTCCTATCCTCTAATAATCTTGCATGGTCGGTAGCAATATAGCCTTTAATTTGTAGTGTTTCATACTTTATATAGAGAATCTCTTATCCAATGTTCATTCCCAAATTGGTTATCTATACACAGAACTATTTAAAAAAGTAATTGGGATTTAATGATTATAAATAATTTAAATACTAAACTTTCAGTTAGAATTCCTATTTCGGCTTGTAGAAAGGAGCAATCCTTCTCATTCCATTTCTCATATTAATTGTATGAATCCAAGATATTTTCTCTTATTTAGCACATGAATTCGTGGCTCGTTTCATTTCTTGTTTAGCAATTCTAAGGCTGCTAATTCAGTCAGCCCTTAGATACTTTTCAAAGCCTCTAAGATAAAACTGATTGGTAGAGATTGACTATTGGAAGTTTGCTTGAGAAACTTTTTAATGTATATTTGTGAAAGTCCTTTAGTGAAGAAGTTGGGTAGTACTTTCTATTAGAATAGAAGTGCAAATTTACAAGCTTTCTAGTTTCTCTGTCATGAAAACCTCATCCACTATCACTGATTTGGTTTGATCAATTTTTTGGTCATGTTAGTTGATTTGGTTTTTGGTTTTTGAAGAAAAATTTTTGAGGAAAAACAGTCTAGTTTCATCGTCTTTCATGCCTATTACTGATTTTTTATATTGACGAGCTTCGTGATTTTGTTTGTGTGCTTAAATCACTGTTTTATCGAATTGTCAGAAAGTGAGAGCCATATTTCCGGATGCTGGTGCAGCTGCTCTTCTGAAATATCAGTGGGGAGATGCAAATTTTGATTTTGCGAGGTTGGGTTATTTTCTTCTTTTTTATTTAAAATCAATCATTTTAGTTCTTTATTTGTAGAATAATTCAATTCATTTGGCTCAATGTTTTTTTTTTTGTTTCCTTATTCCACCACTATCGATAGGCTTAAATACAAAAAGAGTGTTTATACATCAAAACAATGTGATTACTTCATTTTATAGCGAGCATTGAATTTGTAGTTGATTCATTGTCCTTAACCATATCAACTATGCACTTTTTTTTGTGTAATTTTAGATTTATTCCAAATTTGTTGTCCTTATTTTTCTGCTCTTTAACCGTTTCTCTCTTCCTGTTTGACAGTCATAATTCCAACAATATTTCTATATTCTGTTACAGCTTAAGTGACCGGAGGCCTGTAGAAGAAGAAGATGAGGTTGTAGTTATGCTAGTTCCGGATTATCAGATGCTAGAATATGTGGAACGTATAGCATCTCAGTTATCAGATGATCCAGTATGTGATTCGATTGAAATCACCGGTACAAATATGGTTTCTTTTTGTTTAATTCCTATTGTGTTTAGCTAATGATGCATTTATCCTGTAAGATTAGTAAAATGATTAAAGTATTTTTCCTTTAACATCTGTGCTTGTAGAGGATATGTCCTTCAATAATACCTAGATGTATAATTTATGCTTGATCAACTATTTAATTTTGCAACCCATTGGCGTAAGCATAGTCAACTGGAATTAAATATGTTGATCTTGATGGAATAAATCCTAAAATGGTCCCCCATTTATTCAAATGTGGTCAATTTAGTCCCAGAATTTTGCAATGCTTCAATTTGGTTCTTGTCCTTCGACCGTAAAAAATTGATCATATTTTAATCTTGGAGGGACCAATTAGGATCAATTTTCAATACTTTAGGGACTAAATTGGAGCACTGCAAAACTCTAAATGTAAATTGGCCACATCCAAATGGTCGAGGGATCATTTTAGAATTTAACCATCACCTTCTTACGACAAAAATTCTCCAAGATTCATCCATGCTTCAGTTTTGTTAGATCAATTGTTCAATTAAAAAAACGATAACATATCCATGATCAACTAGCATTAATATGTCCATCCTAATAGAGCACTTCTCCAAAATTTGTTCTTCAAATTTTTGCTCATTTCTTAAGTTGTTTTCCTTCGTTTCTTAATTTCAGAATAATGCACTTCTAATTGTGGTATTGGTTCACATATTATAAGAATGAAAAGAAAGTCTGGATGGAATTTTATTTTTTATAGACAATTGCAAGTTACGTTCGTAATATTCGTTAAAAGCTGTTACCATTGCTAGTTTGGCAAATAAATTTAAAATTTTGAAATTAAATGGTGAAGTACTAGCAACACTACTGTCAATTAAGGCTTTTCTTTATATTTTTTCCAAAAAAAAAAGGAGTACGATATGGTGGATCTTATATGATGCCACATGGGAAATTCAACAAAGTATATAATTTATTTGTGAAAACTTCTTCCTTGAGAATTGCAATTTGTTACGAGAAAGCTAAAAAGTTTGTAAAGAGAGTACCGGGCATGATAAGAGCTATATCTTTTGAATAAAATGAAATCTAAAAATCTTGAGATCTTGATCAAGTTTGATGCATTAGAAGTGATGGTAAAAAGATCTTTGTTCAAATGAAGTGAAGAAGGAAATGGTTATTTGTGAAATTATTAAATGAGAGTTTTAAGAAAGAATTTTTTTGAAAGATTATAATGAGAATTTTTTTGAAAGATTATAATGAGTATGACATTGGATATATTATGGATTGAGAACAAGGTGAATATTAATTATGAAGAAATATATAAAGGTAAATATTTTGGTCTGTTTGATTGGAGCATTATTTGTGGTAATAAAACTAGGCTGGTTAACTGATGCCTGATGAAATTATGCTGGATAACTGATTGTGGAGATGCTTAAAAAGTATATTCAAAGTGTAATATCTTGGTTTACATATTTTGAAATTGCATGGAGCTGCTTGTTGAGACCTTTGTCAATTAAGTTAAAAGCTTGAACGATAAAGATTATTTTTAAATGATAATGGGATCATGATTGATAGAAAAAATATTATCATATGATATGTGGTGTAGTGAAGGGTTAGAAATGGAAGTTCTTGAATTCTCGTATTTTGCAATGGTTGCAAGAGGCAGGAGAAGAGGTGGAAAAGTGGAGCATAAAAAATAGGGGAATGAAAACAATGCAATAGGAGACAGGGGAGATGACTGCTTGGAGGATTGAATGACGAAGGAGAAGGAGATTGTTTAGAGGGTAGCTGAAGTCAAGTGAATATGAAAATGAGTGAGGGGTGAAAATCAATGACAAAGGTAGGAGCATGAAATGAGCAAGTATCATAGAAGAGGAGCAGGCGAGGAAGAGTGAAGATGGCAGAGAGGCGAGTGAGGAAGGTGAGTGACTATGATCTTGTAAGAGATAGTTTACTCAATATTTGAGATTGGTGCTATAACTTATATAAGAACTAGAACTCGTGCTATTATTGGCAATGCAAAAACTGTACTTCTAAGGATACTTGTTGGAAATTTTGGAGGCTTAAAAGTGATCTATATGGTATTATATCTTCAAAATCGAAAGCTAGACTAATTTTTATGTCATGCAACATATAAATATAACATATGCAGTTGGCTCAAGCTTTTCAAGTATTATGTATGGACTTGAGGCTTGGGCATAGTTTTTGAAGGATATTACACATTTGAGTTCAAATATTATTACTAACAAAATTGGTTTGTCTTGGATTTGGTCTTAAGAAAAGCGTGGCCTTCTTTACATGCAATAAGTGAAATGAGGATCTTAGAAATTTTTTTTCTTTAGAGTTTTAAATCTTAGAATTTTAGTGTGAATATTATATTTGATGAAGGGTGGCACATACTTTTTAATGATATGCTTAAGCAGTTTGTAGTATGGGTCGAATCAGTGGCATAAAATGAACCAATTGGAAATAAATTTAATTTTGCAATTTTATTTTGGTAAGGAGCATGTTTATCTACAGACTTTGGTTTATAAGGAGTTAGTTGTGACAATTTATCAATTGGCTTGATAGAAAAGACTTTATTGACCTTTCCTTATATTTTTTTAGGCTTCTTATTATTATTTCATAATAGATACTATGGGTGCGAGCACTAGAAGATGTAGTTGGAGATAACTTTTGAGTGGTTAAGGAAATGTTTGAAGTAGACAGTTGTTTCTTGTATTTTTCAATAAATAAGGCTCTAATGAATGGTATCTTCAAGGGTTTGGTCTAGTATTTCAACCTCATTTTAAACATTGATTTCAACTATGAACTTATTAGTTATTTGCCTGTCATTATCAACACAGTTTGTTTTAACTATATAGTCATCAAAAGTGTTGAATTAATTAGTGACTCACAGATTATCTTGGCTTAAAGTTAGCAATTTTCATTGTAATTTATTAAACATTTTATGAAGACGGCCTATATGTTTTATGAAGAGTTCTTTTTTTGTGGTCTTATGACATTTCCATGAATTATTTGGAATGTTAATTCTATGCTTATCGAGTTGTGCTGAAATGTTTTGCTTTTTACATATTATTTTGCATGCACATGTGTGCATTAAACATTGTATGTTTTATTTTAAATATTTTTTTTAATGTTTATTGATGCATGTAGATTCTGCTTCTTAGACACATGGGACATGGCATGATTTTTAAATTTATTTTCTAGATATTAGATTAAATATTCCTTTATTTTATATATTTTTCTATAGCGCATCTTCATTCATATGTGTGCATAATTGGGTAGACAAGTTCTTAAATTGTTCCTTTAAAGCTATGCTTAGATGGCAATGTGTTTTAGATGTACTATTTGCGATTTATCAAAAACCAAGACATAGTACAGGGCATTCATATACAAATAAATTAAAATGCTTAAGATTTAATAATTTAATCTATTTATGCTTAATTACTAAAAAGTGGCCTTTCTTAGATTTAATTTGTTATTATTGGTTTGATAGCCAAGGCCTCTCATCATGTGGAATCCACGGCTTGTTAGTGAAGATGTTGGAATTGGGTTCAATGCTCGCAAATTACGCAGAAAGTTTTTAAGGTGAGATCATTAATTAGCCACTATTTTGAAAATAATATCTTCATTTTTTTGTTGAAATTTATGGTTGGAAAAGAAAGGAGCTTATGAATTTTCTTTCTCCTTGAGGTATGTTTTCTAAGTCTTCTATAGTTGATGCATTTTTAATTTAGTTAATTCTTCATCTATGTTGAGCTTTGAAATCCACATGAGCTTTGGAAATAATATCTTCATAATATCTTCATTTCTAATTTAGTTAATTCTTTTTCCTTAAGCTTTGAAATCCACATGAGCGATTATTGAACTTAGGTCATAGAATTTTCTTGTAAGTGATGTTGGGTGAGGTTTGAGCTCAAACATAGATTCTCGGGTGACGCTTTAGATTTGTGTTTGATTATATGGATTTGTTTGAGGTTTCTTCATACATCTTGAAGTGCTCCAATGGTTGAGATTCAAAATTACAATCATTTTGTTTTATCTTTGTTGCACGGAGATTGTAGTACAAATGTTGATGCTAATGTCTGGATGATCGATTAATTAGTTATGTATTTTTCAAGCTGTATCAATTGCCTCCTTTTTTGGATTTCTTATAAAGACTTCAAAATTACATCTTTATGACGGATCATTTTATAAGTCTTAGACAGGGCTTTGTCACAATATTCTCAATTGACACCTACCTCTTGGATAACAACATGAAAATCTTCTCGGAGTTGCAGATTAATATATTAAGACTTGGCTATTTGGACGATAAGATTCTATTGATAATAATTACAATGTCATATTGACTTGTTCTTGCCTGTGGGATGTTTGTTCCAAATTTAAAACAGAGATATTTTTTTATTCTTGCATAAATCATGTTAAGTAGGCTAACTTATATTTTCAAAGTTGCATGTGTAAGCTAAGGTTGAGTAATTTGGGCTCTTTTTCCAAGTCCATAGTATGAAAGTGGTTCATTAGTTTACGGGCGAATCCATGATCTAGGCCCATGTTATTTATGGGTTGAGTAATTTTTGGGACTAAATCTTGAGCAGCATGTCTAACATTATCAATGGTGGGACCCATAAATCATTGTCAACAGTAGACCCACATATTGATAGTGAATACAACTTGTTGGTGAACATCATTTGTGGGACCTAACTTATGCAAGTGTTTGCGAAGCACTCACCTGAGAGGAAGATGTGGGTTAGAATGCTATTTTGCTAGCAACACATTTGATTTCTGCTTAAGGTAGCCAATTGATGCCTACTATTTGGAGATCATTACTAAGGATCGGCTAGAGGAGAGCACTGACTTGCCATGCCTTCTAAGGCTTATTTGTAGGGGCTATTAATATTTAAATGAAACATGCTCTTTCTCTTCCCTTCCCATACTCTAATGCTCATTGCCATTTTTGCTTTTCATTTTATTTTCTTTATGTGTGCGTAAATAATTTGTATGGTGGGATTTCATTCTTTTCAAAGGCGTTACTATGCGTAAAGAAGCAAATTAAGGTTCTAATCTTGTACTCTTGTGGATTTGCCTTTAAACATGAGGATGATCTCATTTTATTGCCCAAACATGAGGATGATCTCATTTGCTGAGCAGGCAACGACCGAAGAAATAAATAGCGACACAGGAGAGAATGAAAACGTTAGAGATGAGTATTAGCTTCCACTCTACGAGAGAAAGATGTTCATATGATTCAAGCTGAGCTCACGAGGAGACTCCAACAAGATTAAAATTGATTGTCCTAGGAAGGCAGCGAGTCCAAGAAACCAATATCAGAAAGGGGGCAGCCCTTGTTGAGAGAGTAGCTGGATGTCCTGATTTATAGTTGATCTCCTGGTGGCGACCACTGAGGGTGGTCTAGCATGCCATAGATTTCATTACAGGACCGGTTCCTCCAAACAGACTCATTTATTAGATACGCCCAATCGAGTACGAGTGGGAGAAGCAAGTTACATATTTAATGGCTCGGGGCTTAGCAAGTGAAAATACCCTTCTATCTGCGGTTTCAACTTTGGTTTTGCTAAAGAATGATGTATATTTATTCTATTAGGACATGTTTTGGAATGAAAAATATTTTTTAGAGTTACCTGGGATAGACGTGAGCATAGAATTTATTGTGGGGCTCCCACACCCGCAACCATTATGATAGTGGTGGATCACAAACACATACGAGTTGATGTAGGGATCAAATCCTCTTTGAATAAGTCATTGTGCAAAGACATAACAGTAAAATCAAGCCTTAACAAAGATGGTACAGTTTGATGTAAAGATCAAATCCTCCTTGGATTGATTTGAGTGCGGTTGAAGTTTAATGAATGAAAGGGTTGGCGATCGAGTCATTGTGCAAGGACGTGGGCTGATATAGAGATTGAATCTTCCTTGGATTAATTGATTCACCACACAAAAATTTATGAATAGGTTCTATGAAGGAAGATTTTCATGCCATGGTCTTTCATAGAGTTGCTGCTTTGTACAGTTTGTTTTGGTTTCAGTATAACATTGGGCCATTTTGTGACTTCATATCAGTAGCATTTATTTTTGTTAGTTTTTAACCTTGTGTAAGAGAGATATGCAAACTCTCAAGTAGCGGTGTAAATGAGTTGAGTTGAGCTTGAGCTAGCTTCTGCTTATGCTTGATTAACTAATTGAGTCTACGAGATTGATCTAGCTTATATTTTTATAAAAGAGGAAAAATAATATTAATCAAAGCTAGTATTATTATAAAATGTTAAATAGTACTAGTAATTAGGAGATAAAGAATAAGAAAAAACTTAATATAAAATGTAAAATATCATTTATGATCATTTTCAATAATTTAAAAATAAAATTTTGAGTTTTAATATATATTTGGGTATTTTTTATATTAATTATTTTTTATACGAGCCAACTCACAAGCTAATGAGTTGAATCGCGTTGGTGTAAGCTTACCTAGTTACTCATCGAGCTCAGTTCAGGGATCATTTATCGAGCACGAGTTTGCTTGGCTCAGTTACACCTTACTCCCAAGTGCTCAAATATTGCATTTTGGCTGAGGTAATATTGGTTGATGTAATCCTTAGAAGATGATATTTAAGCACAAAAGATAAACGGTAACAAAAAACATAAGATTGAAAAGGTGAAGGTGGTGACATGAAGGAGTCAAATATGCAATACAAGCACTTCAATAAAACCGAAACCAACTTTTTGTGATACGATTGATCTTTCATGAGCGTCAAGAACTTAGTTTCTAACTATAAGTACTACTTTGTGCTATTTGGATGTAGAATGGAAAAAAAAAAGGAGCTAGCCAAATTTGTACCAGTAGCTAAGCTGATTCTATAGGCTACTTTTTTGAGAAAGCCAAGCATAATTTTGCAAAGCATTTGGCTCACATTTCTTGAATTATCTTTCCTCATATGCCTTTTTTTTTTAGTTCAATTACATGTATAGCACTCAAAACATTGCTATACCTTGTTTCATCCATTTTCCAAATTCTCACTAAAATATGAAAATTCATGATAAAAGCCCATCCTGTATTTTTTATTTTTATCAAATTCTCAATGATTTGGTGGTGGCTCGCTTAAATGCATTGGTTTGATTTTGCAGATAAAAAAAATCATCTAGATGCTAGGTTTGTAAATAGCAATGTTTCGATTGATGTGCATGTAATTATCCCTTCTTTTTATTGTGCTAGTCAATAGTTTGCTACGAAGCTCTCTGCCCCAACAAAGTTTTACGACCATTAACCGCTTTTTGCTCAATTCGTGCAGCACATTTACAGTCGTTTATTCTATGAGGCCTTTGCCTTCTGGAGCAGTCTTTAGATGCTACCCAGGGTGAGTTATAGCTAACCACTTTTATGCTCACTGAAGGAACTAATGAACAATGAAATTAATTAGTTCTGTGAATTATTTTGCAGACTTTGGAAAGTATTTTATGATGATGTAAACAGACCAAACAGATATCTATTAGCAAAAGAGCAACCAAGCCGTCCCGATGCGACCGACATTGAGGTAAGCCGGCACGAGTTCTAGATTCTTTTTATATAGATACCACACAATTCTTACACCGAAAGTTTGATATTTTCATTTATCACACCTTGGTGTCATAAACCGATGCATGAAAATATGTATTTCGTTTTTAAAATGATAGTGATGGTGTTTTTGATGTGATGTTATAGCTTTTAGTTATATGCATGTAATATTGACTGTTTAGTTGTTGGATATGTAAATGCTTATGAATTGTGGGGCATGCATGTAAATGCCCCCATAATATTAAGCACCTTCTTCGTTCATATACTTACAAAACATGCATGCACCAAACTTTGGATTTGCTGTCCTGCATAAACAGGCATAATCTTAAGATAAATTTGCAAAATTTATTATTATTTTTTAAAAAAATTTATGCTTCACATGCAGCAAATCTTTGGAGCAATTTCTAACAAAGTAGAGGATTCATCTTCTTTATTGGGGAAGGCCAGGGGCATGTTCACTTCACTGAACAGATTCATGAAAGCCATCTCTAGGTGATTTGAATTGATGAAGTCCCAATGTAAAACATTTCATCACTCCCTCCCTCTCTCTCTCTCTCTCTCTCTTATCTTCTCATCTTCAAACCAGTGAAAAAAGGAAAGAAAAAGAGTTCAGGACTTCATTAATTTCTAGACTACTGTTAATTTACTTTATTGTCTCCAAACTCATGCAAGCACCTTAAAAAATTGCAAATAATAAAATTTATTTTTTTTAATGATATTTACACATATCATGAAATAAACATTCAAATGCTTTATACTGGGTGCAATTATATTTCTACAAACATACTGGAATTCTTGCATGTGTGACCTGCAGTGCATATTATTAAATTCAAATGTCCCCATTTTAAGTAATTGAATTTAAGCATATGGGAATGCTGCGTGGACCAAGATATAAAATAAAATTTAATTGCCCTGCTTTGAAAAGCACAATTTAAATTGGAGCTCACCTGCTCGGACCAGTGTCTAATTGCTCATTTATACGGCATTGTTGGATCACTATAAAATATTAGTACCTGATAATATTACACATTTCAAAAATCTAAAAAAAAATTTCTTTCTTTTTCATGTGCTTTATATGTTTCATACACAATTTGAAGTGCCTAACGAAATACATATTTCAGGAAAATTTGAGTCAAGTCTTCTTCTTCTTCTTCTTCTTATGAGTATGAATTGTATGATGTTCCCTCGCCGCTTTTCATGCCTTTGTAATTCTTCTCGCTTCGAGTTTCTAAAGTTTGAATCTTGTTCCTAATTGAGTGAAGTTCCTTGATTGCAACATCAATTCTCATGCGCTCCCTTGGTGATTCCCTGGAGCACAAGATGCCAATCTTGAGTATTTCAATCAAGCATTCCTGTCTTCTTAATCTTTCATCAACAGTCTCTCCTCCTTCCTCTCCGACTTGCAGAATTGGATCTGTGATGTCAATCACGTTCTCCGGCAATGCATTCTGAACAAACATGTGGAGGCTCATCCCATCCTGGAAGGACTCATCTGTTGGACTCTTGGCTGTAATCATTTCGAGCAGAAGTATCCCGTAGCTGTAGACATCTCCATGAGTAGATATTTGGTTGGTGATGCCATACTCTGCGATATACATGGAACAAAATATATCAGAAAACTGCAACCTTTGTGCTGATAGCCTTGATTTGAAATGTTTGCTTTGCATGCATGGATGCTGGTATTTTGTTGAGCAGTTTGATTAGTGCTGCTTTTGAAAGGAAAACTATAGATTTTATAATAATCAAATTATGAAAGAAGGGTTACTATGAATTGTAGTTTTATGATGCTCTGCATGAAATGCCAATATATATTGTTAATTTGTAATTAATATGATCTCTTATATATAAAGAACAATTTATTAATTAAAATTGGTTCAATTGAACGGGTGAGCAAATGAGAGTAGAGATACAAAGATCGAGAGAATGAAAGGAAGGGAGAGTGGGTCATTGACTAGAAAAGAGAGCTCGAGGTTTAAAGGTTCAACCGAGGTTAAACTAACGGTTGAATTGGATAACATAGTAAATATTAAAATAAATTATATATACTTTTAACATTATTTTTTTAATAAGAAATTTTACTCGCGATGTTTTGCTAAATTTAGATTGGAGATGAAGTAGTTTATATATTTAATTTGAAATAAAGATAAAGTAAATGAGATTAATATATTTGATTAATACAAATATATTATTTAGTAATGAGATCAACTTTCAGTAACAAAAAATATGCATGGTTAAGTGAAAGTAATCATATCTTATAAGAAATTTTTTATGATTATAGTCATGGAACTAAAAGAGCTTAGCTTAAATATCAAGGGGCAAGCCTAATTTTTTAAGGTTCAGATGAGTAATTATGTTTCTATCTTATAGTAATTATAGTCATTCTGTCAAGTTTATACATTATTGGATAGTTTGATATAATTTCTTATATATATATATATATATATATATGATAATGTTAATATTGTAATTTGCCATTAAAAAATGATTTAATGAACATTTGATATCTTACACCTAAACTTTCATATTTACACACGCAAAATTTAAAAAATTTAATATTAAAAGTAGCACTACTATCATTTTTATAAAAAGTGAAATATAAAACATCAAAGTGCTATGTATGTAAATATGAAAGTTTATGATGAGTGCTGTGTAAATTTCCCTATATCAAAAGATATGTTATTATATGATGAGTTATTTTTAAGTTCAAGTCACTGAGTGATAAATGTTCTTATCAATTCTTAAATTGGATGCAAAGGTTTATAAATATAAACATGAAAATACTTACCAGGAGCAATATATCCAATTGTTCCTTTTATTCCAACTGACATGGATGAATTCTGAGCTAGCCTGCTTGTTGTTGCAGAAAGAAACCTGGCCAATCCAAAGTCTCCCACATGTGCAGTCATGTCATCATCAAGAAGAACATTGCTGGGCTTCAGATCACAGTGTATAATCGGTCTCCCTACATGGTTGTGAAGATAATCCAGTGCTGAAGCGACATCAATGGCTATGTTTAATCTCTGAATGAGACTCAGACTCTGCTCCTTGTTCTGATAATTTTCTTTAGGGTGGAGCCAATTCTCTAGGCTTCCATTAGGCATGTACTCAAAAACCAGAGCTTTGAAATCATTTCCTTTATAATCAATGCTGGAGCAGGAACTAAGTATCTTTATAAGATTTCGATGCCTGATACTCCTCAAAGCATTGCATTCTGCTGCAAAACTCTTCAATGCACCATGTTGTTCAAGCTTCAGTACTTTAATGGCGACAACCAGCTTCTGCTCACCTAAGTCTACAATACCCTTGTACACTGCACCGAAAGTTCCCGCACCAATCAGTTTTTCTGATGAAAATCCATCTGTTGCTTTGAGGAGATCGGAGAAGGAAACTTTTGGTTGCAGGTCTTTCATGGAATCTGAAGCAGGTGTCTTTTTTCTTCTGTTGTGTAGCCAGTACCAAAAGGCAAGTAAACACACTGATACGAACAAAACAAGAACTGAGATTGAAACGGACAGAATCAATTTGAGTCGTGGATGGTGATGGCTTTCAATCTTGTTTTGTAAAGTGCAAGATGAAAGGTTTAACTTTGGATTTCCTCCACATAGTCTATCATTCCCATTTAGTGAGACACCGCTTGCATTTCTGAAAATCCCTTTTCTTGGAACCTCACCATCAAAATCATTGAAAGAAAGATTCAAATACTGTAGAAAACTGAAGTCCTCTAAGAATTCCGGGATGAGGCCAGACAATCTGTTTTCTGAAACATCTAGCACCTGTATACCTTTCAAGTTTTTCATGCTTTGGGGGATTTCCCCTTCAAATTTGTTGCTTTCCATATGAAGAATTTCCAAGACCTCACACTTTCCGATGGTTCTGGGAATCTCGCCTGACAGATTGTTTGAACCAACATGAAACTCTCCCAGATTTTTCAATCTTCCGACCTCTGCTGGCAAGAATCCAGTAAGCAAGTTATGGGACAGATCCAAGGATTTAGAAAGAGATTCAATGCTTAAAATCTCTTTTGGTATGGTCCCTGTAAACCTATTTCTCGAAAGGTCCAGTATTTCCAGATTTTGACATTCCCCAAGGCTTTCAGGTATGCTTCCTTCCAAAGCATTGCCTTTCATGTACAATTTTATTAGTCTGGTTAAGTTCCCCAAAGAACCTGGAATTGAACCGGAGAGCTTGTTATTGGATAGGTCTAATGTCTGCAAGTTCTGAATCTGACTAATCGTGGCAGGAATGTTGCCTTCGAGATGGTTTTCATCAACGGTCAGAAATACAAGCCTAGCAAGGTTTCCAATTTCTTCAGGCAAGCTTCCTGATATCTGATTTCCTCCTAAAGTTAACCAGCTTAGGCTTGCAGAGAGGTTGGCTATAGATTGAGGCAAGGTTCCTCCAAACTTATTTCTCTCTACTTGCAGAACTTGCAGTTGGCTGCAGTTCTGCAAGGATGCCATGAAGCTCCATCCATGATCATCCATGGCTTCCAATTCATTGTGATCCAAGGCCAGCCAGTTTAGAATCTGCAACTTGCCCAAGTTTGCAGGGATCTTCCCTGTAAAACTGTTTCCTGAGAGCTCAATGTCTTCAAGCATGGTCGCATTTGCTAAAGATGATGGGATGGGTCCAGTAAGTTTGTTATAGTACATCGTAAGCGCTCGTAGACGAGGAAGATAATTTCCCAAGTCTTGAGGAAGACCGCCGGCGAACTGGTTGTCCGAAAGACCGATGCTTTCGATGCTTGAGATATTGAAGAGAGAGGGAGGAATTGTCCCTGAGAGCTGATTATGAGAGATGACCAGTTCTGTGAAGGAAGACGAGGATCCAAGAGAGTGTGGGATGCTGCCTGAGAAGTGGTTTGCGGTCAATGCGAGGGTGGCGAGCATTGAGAGACCAGCAAGTGATGAAGGTATGGAACCAGAGAAAGAATTCAATGTGACATCAAAATAGGTGAGGGAGGAGAGGTTCCCGAGTGAATTTGGTAGCTCCCCTGTGAGATTGTTGTTGGATATATCAAAATATTGAAGTGAGGAAATGTTGCCAATGGAGGAAGAAAGGCTTCCTATAAGACTATTTTTGTTCAGATAAAGAAAGACTAGTGAAGAAAGTTTTGTCAGAGATGAAGGAACGGCACCAGTGATCATATTCTGGGACAAATCCAGTGCAAAGAAATTGGTGATATTCCCAAGCGAAGGGGGAATGGTACCAGTGAGATTATTGCTTCCCACATCAAGGTAGAGGAGATTTGGGAGTGTGCTGTAAGTTGAAGGAATGTTGCCTGTAAAAAAGTTGTTTTTTACAGTAATGATCTTAAGATTAAGGCAGTTAGAGAGATTGGATGGAAGCTCTCCTTGGAGCTTGTTGCTCCGCAAGTTGATGACTTGGAGCTGGGGACAATGAGATAAAGTGCTCGGTATTTCGCCCGTAAGAAAATTCGCACTCAAGTTAAGGAAACGGAGACGGCGGAGGCGGCCGAGCTCCGGCGGGATTTGTCCATAAAGACGGTTGTTCGGCAGGTTTAGGCTTTGGAGGAAGGTGAGGTTGGAGATGGAGGGAGGTAGGGTTCCGGTGATGTTGAAGGCATCGAGATTGAGTTCGGTGACCTTCGAAGAATGCCTGAGGCTGCACTTAACCCCTCGCCAGTTGCAGTAGTTTGTGGAAGAATGATTCCATGAGGACAGAGCTTGATGTGGATCTTGAGAAATGGAGGTCTTGAAGGAGAGAAGAGCAAGCATGTCATTGGCTTGGCAAGTGAGGGGGAGGAGGCAGGAAAGGAGCAGGTGGAAGAGAATTGCTTGCTTGTGTTGTGTGTACATTGAGGAATTGTTGCAGAATGAGAGGGATAAAGTTTTTTGATGAGTTATTTGGTCTGTATCTTTTACTTATATGTTCAGGTCTTTCATTGTAATACTTTGACAAATGGGTTGTATTTTTGGTATTATGTTAGTTGACTTCAGTTGAGTCTAGTTCTTGCAGCAATGTTTGAATTTTCTGGAGAATATATGTACTCTGAAATTTAACTTTTTGACTTTATATACATGTGATTGGAAATGCATTGACTTGACTTGACGCAGATTATAAAGTAGGGGTGTAAACGAGTCGAATACGAGTTGAGTGAACACAAGCCTCGTTTATATTTCAAGTTCAAAAAGTGTGTTCGTGTTCGGCTCGTTTGCTAGCGAGTCGAACACGAGTTGTTCTCGAACAAATAGTCGTTTTGACAACCCTAATCACGTAGTCATAAGATGTTAAGGATTGGGGCAAGATAAATTAGGACAAGATTTAAAAATTATTGTGTATATTAAAAGATCATTTGAATCTAATTTAATAATTAGAGCAATATTTAAAAATTATTATGTATATTGAAAGATCATTTGAATCTAATTTAATAATTTTTATTATCTTTTCTTAATAAATACTTTTTAATTAATTATAAATCTTTGTAACCGGTAGTAAATTAAAGTTTTTAAGAATGCTACTCATCATTTTGACTCATATATATATAATTGATGAGTAGTATTTCGAGCCAAAAATGAGTGTTCGATATATAATTGATGAGTAGTATTTTGAGCCAAAATGAGTCGGACACGAACGAACAAATTTTTGTTCATGTTCGGCTCATTAACTTACTGAATGAACCGAACACGAGTTGTTCGCGAACAATGAGCCGTTTTGACAGCCCTATTATAAAGTAATTGAGAGCTACATAAAATTTATCATTCTCTATGGACTTTTCTTGCAAATTGACAAAACTTTTGTGCTTATGTATAAACTATGATCTTTCACTGAATGAGCAGACAACAATTACATTACAATGCAGTGGGCCATCTATTTTGGCATCACATAATGCATGAAAGAAACTTTTTTTTTTTTTTGTAAACAAACTATTTCTACAAAGCATTATTGAGCTTTAATTGTTAAATCTAAATCTATCTGTTGCCAAGATCAAGTTCCTACAAAAACTAAATAGATATGAAATAAGAAAAAGGATGCATGAAGAGAAAACTCTAAGACTTCTTATTTTCAACAATACCTTCTATATTATATTTTGTATTTATGAAAAATGAAAAGATTGCATGGTGAGTTTTAATGAATGATTGTCATAAAATGAATATATGTAACATGTAAATATCAATTACATTGCTTGCATATGGTGGTTTTCAAATGGGAAACAAGTATAGGTGAAGTCACTTGTCTTATTTACCCTCGTTGATCAAGTTCATCCTTTTTAAATTAATTTTGGTGAGCTGTTATAACAAGTTTGAAAATTTGGGGCTACTCGGCCATTTATAGCATAAATGGTAAAGTGAGATATTAATATCATACCATTGTATGGAGATTTAATACACACACAAATAAAAGAAGAGTTAAAAGACGAGACACCACATTGTAATATGAAAAATCTACAAAGAAAAGAAATTACGAGATCCGGCTCCAATGAAATTATTCTACTAGCATATGTTATAGGTTACAAAAGACTTCTTTTCTTATACTTCAAGGAGGCCTTAATGCATTATAATAGATATGAATTATGTAAAATGAGCTCCATAATTTAATCCGAAGAACATTGAAGCCTCTACAATTATCATCTAGTGATCACTTAAGGAATGCTCGGTCATTCTTCTTTAAGAAAAAGAGGTACAAATCAATAATTTTAGTTTTAGTTTGGTGCAAATGACATGATTTCACTATTTTAATGATTTTGTATGTACGCCATTATTAGGGATGACGAGTGATGAAAGAAATGGTTGTTGATGCTGGTGTTAACTTGCGATGAAGGCTAAATTATCATAGTTAAGTGATGATGTTCATGGGCTATAAACGAGTGACTGCTTTTGAATGATTGAAGCACGATGATAAAGATTAAACATTTGTAGTTGGTCGATGAACTTCAAGGGATCATAGTTTGGTGATAGAGGTCAAGAAATTACAAACGAGCGACTTTTGTCAAGCTACCATAATTAGGCATAAAAAGCTGGGCACTTGTAATATAACAACAAAAGTTGCAGACATAAGATCTTTGCCAAGCAACCATAGCTAGGTGCCAAGAGTTTGATAGTTGTAGTTGGACAATGGAGGTTGTAAATTATAGACGGGCGACATTCTGGCATTAATGATCGAATGATAAAGGTTCGACAATGAAAGTTTAGAGGCAGCAGTCTAAAGATGAGGGATAGATTGTAGCAATATGACAATAGTGATAGAACAATGA
>NW_018164891.1:629638-659285 GCF_001263595.1 Phalaenopsis equestris
GGTATTAAGCACCCACAGCCCTTCAAAAAAAATTTCAGTGGTCTCTTCAAAGGCCCCATGCGGTTGCTTGAACTTCAAATGAACATAATATAATTCTTAGATTGTTGGGATTTGTTTGATTCCCTTTAGATGTTTTCGTTAGAATATGAATATTGATTTTATTTTACACTCCTAAAATATCTTCAAAAAATAATTAATAAATAAAAATCTTTATATTTATAACATCAAATTATCGCTATTTTAATTTTGAAAAATTATAAGTTTGTGTTAGGTATGGCTCATGTATCAGAATTTGGAGTCTCTTGGAGTGAAGAGATGTGTCTCTTGACGTAAAGAGATGTGTCTTGGAATTGAAGATGTGTCTGTTGGAATTTAGTGGGTTGGGGGGAGCGAGGGTGTGTTAGTAATTTTATCTGTGGGTTGTATATTATATATATATATATATATATATATAATGTATAACCCTATGAGTATGTAATGAACTCTTCTGAAATAGTGAATTCGCCGCTCTGCTCCCGAGGACGTATGCTTCTTTGCCGAACCTCGTTAAATTTGTGTTCTTTTGATTTTAATGTCGGTTTTTGTTTTTCTTCGCCTTAAATTTCTCAACGGTTTGGGTGCTAGATATGTAAATACATAGGAAAAAGTGGTATGTATTGTAGTTTATAACTTATCAGAATAAATTTGTTGTTTGTATTGATTTCCTACATAAGAAGAAGAACGGTTCAATCATGCGATCATATCCTTAATCATTATTTAATAATATATACTTATAAAAGAATGTAAAATTTGCACATTATATTATACATAATTACTTAATTCCACCAATGTTTCCTAAAAATGAGTTAATATTTTATGGTTGGTAGAACCATATCATTGCAAGGCAGCATGGATTTGCTGTCAGCTCATCATCATAATCATTTTCATCTACATAATTAAACAAAACCATTTGCGAGTGCTTGAACCAAGCCCATTGAAATATTTACTTTCTTTCCAACCAATGCATAATGCAACAGAGAACATATCGATCTGACTTAGAAATGAGTCACTCAGCATAAGCACCTTAGATATATCTCAAGTTCGACGAGAATTTTGACTGAGTTGTGCACTCAAACGTACATATAACTGATCTCCCTGATGAAATAGATTTGGCTTAACGAATGTAGGCCATCGGCGATCTATATAAATCAATTCATCTTGACAACTAAGAAGTTTCTTGACATAATATCTTAAAGTGTTTCTAGCAATGTCATATGCTAAAAATCCTCAATGTTTTTATCTTTCTGCTTGTGATGTCAGGAGCACTAATAGTTATTTGTTTAAGGTTTAATGAAGTCGACAAATGACTTCGCCGGAGATCATCCTTCGCTTAGACTCAATAGAAATTACCCATATGTTTTCCTGAAAAGTACTTATCAAGGATTTCTATATAATTTTACACATATAATTGTCCTTCATCTTACGTTATATCTTTACTCAAGCATATAAACAAGGGTGGCAGATCCAATCATTTATATAAGTCTTATACTTTCTCACAGTATAATGAAATTATAAAACTTCTCTGCTTAAATTTTCACCCTCTTGTTTTCATTCATGTTAACATAAACTTTGATGTCACTCACAAATAATGTTAGACCGAACATGATTAACAATTGCTTTTAAAGTGTCTTCACTTGGGTGGCTTGACCGCTTGATCATCACTATTGTCAATTATTGGAGGTAGATGAAGGATGGGCCTTTGTTGCAATAGGTTAAGCCATTGCATGTGATGTAGGCCATCCATGCAAGCTTGGCACTCAATTGATTCTTTATATTTTAATAGGACAAATGATTTACTAATTGTTCTCAAGACCTATTTTTGTACCATCATATTCAAGCATATTTGACTCTGAGAATTGTGTTGGGGAACAACTGACAAAGTTGCTTCAATTCTACTTTTGAATTAAATATAAAGTAATTGAAAAAAACAATGTAACTCAATATTAAGAAAAATGAATAATTAAATATAGAGCATATGAAATATTGATATTTACAAACATGTTATTTTTTTGAACTACCGAACTAATGTATTTAAGCAATTACACGTGCCAACCACGATGAAACTATTGAGAATTTGATAAAAATAAAGGAAAATGAGTTGTGATTTTATCATAAATTTTGATATTTGAGAGAGAATTTTAAAATGAATGAAAATGAAAGAGTGCAATTGATTTGTAAATTGGATCGAAGTTTCAGGTGGTCTGTATTTAATTGCTATATATATATATATTAAAAGAATGACCGAAGGCTAATATACAAGCTCCCAACCAGTCTCATTTGTCTAACTATTTGAGGAACACCCTCATTACCGAAAAATTAGCCAGGGTGGAATTCAAACCTGTGACCTTAAGAACTTACGACTTTCAAAACGGCTGCTCTGCCACTCTCATTTGTCTAAATATTCGAGGACCGCTCTCATTACCGGCAAACTAGCCAGAGTGAGATTTAAACCTGTCACTTAAGGGACTTACGACTTTCAGAACAACTGCTCTGTCACTTTCATTTGTCTAACTATTTGAGGACTGCCCTCATCACCAACAAACTAGCGAGAGTGGGATTCAAACCTATGATCTAAGGGACTTACGAACTTCAAAACGGCTGTTCTACCAACAGAATATTGAACTCATGAAATAAATAAAATTATGAAAAATTATTTTTAGTTAGCATGAACAAACATTTTAAACAACTCCATGATCCTTGAGCGAAAAGAAGCAGAATCGAGAGAAGAAGAAAGACATTAAAGGGTACTTTGCAGGGTATGGCGATGAAGGAATATTACTATTATTTATGACATGATAATATATAATAATATGTTCCCCTTATAAAATCATTCCTTCTCATGTTTTTTTTTTATTAATTGTCATAAATTTTAAATATTTAAAAGTTAAATATCTAGATATATCCTCTGTACATTTATATGTACTACATGTATAAATATTAATTACATCTTTTTCAATCTAATTTACAATATTTGTTTACACAATTTGGACGTATCTAAAATTTAGAAATTGCAATAAAAATTATTTATATTTTCATTGCCCTCATCATGTTTGCAAGTAATTGTCCTTCAATATTACTCATTAGGCATCACCAAACATTTGTTTAAAGGACATATGTTGCTTGTCATTCAATGATTTCTCATGCCTGTTTTATAGATTTGCGAGCGAAAATTTTCAGGCCTAACATCCGGAGTCGAATGAATTTATGCCACATGTAATGGCGGTTCTATATTAAAAAGTAATTCAAAAAAAATGAAAAGTTAATGTTTGGCCCGCCCATTCAACTAACCCGCCTTCTGGAGTATTGACAATCCCCAAATCAAACTTTCGTTGAACCACCGTGGTACCCTGTAAGTACTCTCGTGGTATTCCCCGCCTTCCTACTCTGATCATAGTCCGAATAAACACCCGCAGTACTCCCACAGTAGCCCTCATAGTACTCCCCATTACTTCTGCGGCAACCCTTGGAGTACCCCCGTAATAAACTCCAACGGGACCCCTACAATACCCTGAATGTACTCTCCTAATATTTCTTGCAGTACTCAGAATTAACCCCGTAGTACTCCGACAGTACTTTTGATAAACTCCTGCAGTACTCTGCAGCAACACCCGCATAAACTCCTGTAGTACTCCAAATAAACCCCCATCGCAATACCATGAATGTAATCTCGAAATATTTCCCGCAATACTCCCACAGTAGCCGTCCCATTACCCATGTAGTAAACTTTCGCAAAACCCTTGAAGTATCCTGAGAGTACTCTCGAAATATTTCTTGCAATACTCCTACAGTAGTCGTCCCAGTACCCACGTAGTCAACGCCTGCAAAACCCTTGAAGCATCCTGAGAGTACTCTCAAAATATTTCCCGTATTAATGAGTTAATCCCGCAGTACTCTGAAAGTATATTTGATAAAATACTACAGTACACCCACAGTAGCACCCACATAAACTTTTGCAGTACTCTCGAAGTAGCCCTCAACGGTAATCCCGTTAATCTTGCAGCACTTAAGCAGAAACGTGGCCTTTTTTTTGGGTTGTTTTTGGGTTATTTATGGGTTATTGCTAGGTTATGTCTATCTTATTTTAATGTCATTCGAAGTTTATTATTCCTCTTTTTTTTATTTTTCATTGCTCTCCAGACTATCTTGGAAATAAACTCGATGTACATATTACCTTGGAAATAAAACTAATGTACCCCCATACTCCAAATTATTAATGAGTTATTTTCAGCTTATTCCTTGGTCATTCGCCATCTTTCCCAGAAATAACCCAAAAATGACCACGTTTCTGAGCGAATACTGCGAGATTAACCTCTAGAAGGCGGGTTAGTCGAATGGGCGTGTTAGGCATTAAATTTTCGGTTTTCTTTTAATTACTTATTAATTTGGGACCGCTATTTGACGTGACATAAATTCATTCAACTCTTGATTTTAAGCTATGTTTGGAGTTCAGACTGAAAATTTAGATCAACATTTCTATAAAAAATGATTGTACTATGGACTGTTGCTTGACCTTTGACCTTTCCTGAGCCAATTAATTGGATGGTGTTGGATGTCTTATCCTTCAATTCCTAGATCTGGTTGTTAATGGAGTCTCTAATGTATTTCATGTTTTTAGTATCTTTATGATGAATTTCTTCTTACTGTGCATTTCTTCTTTTTGTTTATGACATGATCCATATTTACTGTACTTTTTATGATGTTAAATCCTAATTTATTTGTGAATCACACCCCAAAGAGTTAATTAGAGCGTCAAAAAGAAAGAGAGATAGAGAGAGAATGAACATTAACTCTTTCTCAAAAAATTATCTCTATTTATATGGGAGAGCGCACAATATGTGATATTAAATTTGTGTTATTCTTTAATGAGATTGTTACATGATATTTTAAATATTTTACATGTGCAAGTTTATTGCTCGGTTGCCCTATGACTGCATCAGTTGATCTATCATGATTTCGGCTCAATAATGTTGGCGCTACTGATCGGCTAGATTCAATTAGCTTTGGGTCAGTAGAACTGACTCCGTCGGTTGGGCTTCGTGAATCAATTGGTTTACTCTGACTATCCACCCTCGAATTTTAAATGCAGACTTCATCTCGGCAGAATGAGAATAAAATGTCGAGCAGAGGGTGAGTCATCGTGTAACTCAATAGATTACTCATTCCTTGACCAGGCTCGATTGCATAGCCAATTCTTAATCCACTAGAAAGAATCTTGGAGGTATTCGACAAGGAATCAAACTATTTTCTCAAGTTGGATTTATCTAGAAGTAGGTCGGTATTTTTGCTCGAACTTTCAATGATACTTAACATGAATGTTGATCTATCTGTTCAAGTACGATCGACTCGGATCTTAACTTTTCTCTTTATCCTTCTTCTAGCTCGATTTACTTTTATCTTTGGATTAGATGATTAAATTCAATCGTATAAGTGAAGATAAAAATATTTATTTATATTACCCTTACCACCGGTGCGATGAATCATATGGAGGTGCCACATTACTTTTACAGCCACGATAATAACGCGATCGGAACGAAACTCGTGGTTCGTACGTGGTCACATCCCTCCCTCCGCTAAGGCACCGCCTCGGCACGCTTGTCTCGTACGCCTTAACAGTACACACGTGTCTCTTTTTTAATGAGAGAACATCTCCCCTGTCCCTGCGGTGCCGCCACGTAGTCATTCCGTACAAATAGCATTCATCTTCCGTGCCGATCGATTTCTTACAGCTTCAGCAATGCCCGTGTAGCCCTTCCTGTTCCCCAACCTGCTCCCGTACCCCCCGCCAGAGAGCATCATCCTGTCGCCCAATGAGGATTTGCACGAGTATTGAGAAACATCCAACGCGGCAGTATTGAAGGCTACACCATCCGGTGCGGACTTGGTAAAAAGCGGGACCCAATCCGGGGCCCGGTTTATGGCGACCCATGTGGCGGAGCATTCCAGTCATGATCTTGTCACATGGGCAGTCGTTGGATCGGTCCACGTGGCATGGCAAACAACCGACGGCCGGTCGAGCCCGGTTTTGTTGGACCGCTGTATTTTGTCTTTGCGCAAATGACGAGGTACTTTTTGATCTCTCCTCACAGCCGTTGATTTTCTGACGGACGGCCAAAACTGATGGATTAAAGCTGGTGGTAATCTTGAAATATGGGGAGTTGTACGTAATAGCTATCTTCGGTTCGAGTCAATCAGTCAACATTAATATTACAACCGGTGGATTGAAATGTAGTTGGAGTGATTTTTGTACTATCGAAATTTGGAAAAGAAAAAAAAATTTAATGTGAGGAATTTTACATTTATATGTCACGCAATTTTGACGTATTTTTTTATGTCTAATAATCAAAATTTAATATTTATATTTATAAGTATTGTTGAATTGTAATTTATCCGCTGTGAATTTATCTCAAGAGTTAAAGTTGAGAGAAGAAGAAATATAGAGAGTAATTAGGACAATTGGTGTACTTAAATCGGGAAAAAGTCTTTTTATTCATCTTTTTTGTGTCCATTTTATAGAGTTGAATTGTACAATTACAGAAAAAATGAAATGGTTAAGCCAACATCCCTTAATACGATTAATTATGCTGATTTAGTGTTAAATCTGTGTTATAATTTAAATTTGAATATGACAGTAACCAGTCTGTCGACTCGCTTGGGTTTAGTTGACCTAGAAGACTGGTTGAATGACGTTCGCGTCTGTCGACTGATTGCGATCGAACGCCCTTGTAAGGAGCCTTTAGGCAACCGAGGCTGCAAGCGTGGTCCGTCAATTGCGCCTCCAATGATAGTGTGTTGATTGACTTTGACCGAGTGGTCAGTCTTTGAATGAACGATTCAGATCCCCGTCTACCATCCTGGGTCGTTGAATTGCTTTGAGATTCGTGTTGACAATTCGAATGTATACAACAGTTTTCTTGTAATTTTATATATGAAATGATTTTTATTTAGAAGAATAATGATGGTAAAATTTTAACATGATGTTAAAAAAATGAGTGATATGCAATAAATATGAATGTTTAGTTGTCAAGCATGTAGATATGTTGCGTGCTAGAAAATTCAAAGCGGTGGAATAATGAATTATCGTCTTAGCATTGCATGAGAATTCAACACACTCAGATAAAATAAAATAACCAGTAGTAATAACAAAAGTTTTTATGTTGGAAGCCATTGAAGGGAAAAAACCATGAGGTCTAACCCAGTTGAAAAAATCAACTATAAGTTGATGATTACTGAGACCATTTATCCCACAGACGGGAAAAGTGTTACACAGTTTCATATTACAAACTTGACGTGTGAATAAACTTGTTGTAAGAAGTCGACGACAACTGATGGTGATTGGTGGAGGCCTACATGTGGTGGTCGTCGGCAGTGGTCAACCGTGTTTGGTTATAATCGATGACGGTCAGTGGTGAACGACGATGATATGAGTGGTGATGGACTTCTGCTTCTTCTTAAAGCTTCAAGTTCCATCTCAAGCTTCAAACTCTGGTCCTCTTATGAGAGGGTGTAATTCTATTTATAGTGTTATAGGTGCAAATAATGGAAAAATATGAACCACTTTGATCGGACGGTCCGGAGAGCTCCCATCGATCAGACGACTTTTGTCAGAATTGGGCAATCTTGTGCTCGCTAGATTCTTCTTGTCGAGATACTCATCTCGGCTACAGGCTTGTTAGATTCTACGTTCATTTGACCTTCTAAATATGTCCGGAAATCTTACAAGAGTTGTTTAATGATTTGATATGAGCTTGATTTAACTCAAATTGAACTAATTTTCTAATATATACATTTAGGCGTTTTCAATACGCCGCCGCACTAAATTTAGGCGTTTTCAATACGCCGCCGCACTAAATAAGCTGTCCCTTAAAAATTAGGTATGAATTCCCCCATATTTGAATTCAAAAAAATTTTCGTTATATATATTATAAAAAAATTAACTGATAACTTTAAATAATTTTAATGTTTTATTTATATAATATATAAACAATAAGATTAAATTTAAAAAAAAATATAAATTTGAATATTTTGCATGTGTCTCTCCCGTTAGTCCACGATGAGACGGAGAAAAAATTTTCTGTTGAATTCTAACATCGTTACATATTTTATTTTATTATTGATTATTTGTTTTTCCTCAAATTATATCCACTCAGTCAAACTTTTTTCTAAATAAAAAAAAATATATAGATATATAGATATATGGATATATGTATATATATATATATATATAATAAATAAATAAATATATATATATATATAAATGGATCCGTGGCTGGGCGTGGAGCTGCTGCGCTAAATGGAGCGTTGCAACGACACCGTGTCCTTTCTGCCGGGTATCCCATAGACCAACTCGCCTTTAAAATGCCTGACACAATCCCTCACCTTCTTCCACGTGTCCCACTTTCTTCCCCTCTATTTCCGCCCACCCCCCGCCCTCCCCATACTAAAATAAACCCACACAGCATCAACCACGTTAGTATGGCACACCTAACACTGGTTAGGTTAGCCCTAACCTGTCACCATCCTGCTTATATTCTGGAACCATCTTCTGCTCTCTCGTGAAGAAGAGGAAGAACGCAGAGGGTAAAGCAGAGCGAGAGAGAGAGAGAGAGAGAGAGAGAGAGAATGATGGGAGAAGGGATACACCACAATCTGATGGTCGACGTGCCTCCATGGTCGATGTCCGACGATCAACTTACACCTAGCAGTTTGGGTGGTTGTGTGGCTGGTGATTACTTACTGAGCGACGCCGTGATGGCCTCGCTTCAGCGTTATCTGCCCTCCAACGAAGCGGCGGACATGGACGATGCCGCCGATCTCGCTGATCCGCCCATCGATGCGTACTCCTGTGATGAGTTTCGTATGTACGAGTTCAAAATCCGGCGATGTGCTCGCGGTCGATCTCACGATTGGACCGAGTGCCCGTATGCTCATCCTGGCGAAAAGGCTCGCCGCCGTGATCCGAAGATCTACCTCTATTCGGGCACGGCGTGCCCTGATTTTCGCAAGGGGAACTGTAAGAGGGGCGACGCCTGTGAGTACGCTCACGGTGTGTTTGAGTGTTGGCTTCACCCGTCTAGGTACCGAACCCAACCCTGCAAGGACGGTACGGCATGTCGCCGCCGTGTGTGCTTCTTCGCTCACACGCCGGAGCAGCTTCGTGTTCTGCCGTCACCGCAGAAACAGAGCCCGCGGGCTGTTCTGGAGTCTTATGACGGATCTCCTATGAGGGCACATGCGGTAGATGCTTATTTTGGAAAGGGTCTGATCTCCTCCTCGCCGAACTATTCGCTGATCTCGCCGCCGATGTCGCCGACTGCAGATTCGCCGCCGATATCGCCGGCTAGGCGTGGTTCGTGGCCGGTGGTGTCGCCGGTGAACGAGGTGTTGGCGTCGCTGAGGAAGCTGCAGTTGAGTAAGGTAAAAAATGTTCCATGTTCTTCTTGGGATGGGATGCAGGGAGGAGGGAGTGCGCTGAGGATGAAACCAGGGTTCTGTAGCTTGCCATCAACACCAACGAGGGCACTGGCTTCCGCTGCAGTTGCTAAAGGGGAATCAATGGGTTCTGAGGGGTTTAACGAGGGTGGAGAGCCGGTGGAGAGGGTTGAATCCGGTAGAGCGCTTAGGGCTAAGATGTACGAGAGGCTGAGCAGGGAGAGTGGGCTCGGCCATGTTGAGGTCGGCTCAGCTCCTGATATCGGGTGGGTTTCGGAACTTGTGAAGTGGTGAAAGATTAACCAGCGCTCCAGAGGGGTGCTAAAACGGGTATTTGCAGCAAAACATAGGAGTTCATGATTTTTTTTTTTTGAATATTTTCGAAATATTTTGAAGTTATAATTCATTAGAAAAGGATGTAAATTTATGAGAGTTTGGAGACTGATGATAAGATATTTAAAGCGAAGTAGTGT
Organism: Phalaenopsis equestris; assembly: GCF_001263595.1. NCBI lineage: Eukaryota > Viridiplantae > Streptophyta > Magnoliopsida > Asparagales > Orchidaceae > Phalaenopsis > Phalaenopsis equestris. The sequence continues at coordinate 639,580 of NW_018164891.1, forward strand.
TTTGTGAAATATTCATATCGGAGATCTAATGATGGGAGTGAGTGGCAGCAGATCGAAGATAGCAAATGAAATTTCGTAGCTTTCTCATTGCAGCAATTCTTATTTCAGAAACTATCTAACCGTCATTTTTGGAACTGAAGCTTCCCAAGGTGTGGCTTACTATTACCCTTGTATTTTCGCTATTTTATTCTGTTCGGAGTTTTAAATATTGATGTAATCTGTAAATTATATTGTAAATTGTGTTGTTATTGTAATTTTTATTGTTTGCATTTCAAGTGAATATTGTGTATGAACTTTGAAGCAGTTTTTATGAATCAAACCTTGTCTTGTTAATATTTTAGCGAAGAAATTTGAAGTGAATTTAATGGTTGTTTTTGGGTTGTAGTATTTATGGGGCTTTCTTGTAGTAGTGGATTGGAGGTTCTAGAATGGCATATTCTTTGTGATATTATTTTGTCCAAATCTGTAGATTCGGACAATGTTTGGGTTTTTTTGGGAACAAGATCTTGTTTTGTTTGTTGTTTTTCTTTGCCTGTTAGAGGGGCAGTGAGGAGGTGCCTTTTAACTTGATTTCATATTTTTTGGCACTGAAAGTTATATGGACTTTTCAAAAGAGTTTTTTGGTGTGGTGGGCAGCTCAGGACTCAAATAATGTTCTTCGGCTCTACACCTAAGTCTTTGTGGGGCTTTTGTTCGTGATATTTTTTTCCATCCAATCATGTGATGTCCTCGTCACGGATCGACTTTTTTGAGGGGCTTATTGGACCATGGAGAGCACACATTTGGCAGACAATAGAATGCTCTGATATCACTTGTCACATCTCAAAAGAGCTCTTCTGGGTGGTGGCCTTGTGGGCAGCTCAAGACTTAAATACTCTTATTCGGCCCTATACTTAACCGACGTGAGACTTTTTATCCGTGATAATATGCAATCGGACCACCCAATTTTTGAACGTGAAGTTAAATTTTATATTTTTACAACTTTTATTTAAAGATGACTTTTCACTTGTATGCAATGGATGTATGTAAAAATTCAAATTTAGGTGTTGATATGAAATAATTTATTATGTAAAATTCGGCGGTTATAAGTTAATTGATGAGACTGGATCACTCAAGTGAAATATTATGACAAAATTGATGTTATAATTAATGTATATTTGTTATTCTTGTTTAATTTTTACTAAAGTAGCTTTTCCATTTGTGCTATAGAATATTTTGATTGTTGGATCATGATTTATTATTATTCTTTAGATAACTTAAATTAGTTTGTTGTTTTTAAAAGTGTTAATTAATTTGTCAATCACAATTATAATTCATTACGCTTAATACATGATCGAACATTCACTGCGGTAAAGTGATTATTTAATGGCTTAATCTTGTTTGAAAGTCTTTCACACAGTCAGATGAATAGTATTGGATCGAGGCAATTTTGGGAAAAAAAAAAGAACTTTTAGGGGAGGAAGGCATCCACATTTATATCCTTGTCCCACAAACTAGAAAGGGATATATCTTGTCCCACAAGCGAGAAAGGGATATATAATTTCTCAAAGTATAATGTTTCTTGCAAATCAGTTCACAATGATTATAGTTAGACTTATAATTAGAACTTCAGTACATTGTTTTAGGGATGCATTGTGTATATTGTTCAGGACTGCTCTATTGGTGTGCCCTCACATCCACATTGTACACCGTGATTCCATAATGGTTGACAACTGTAGAAGTGAGAACCGTTTGTAGGGTAAATTCAGTCCCTTTTGTGCGAACTGCTCCTCTTTCGATTTTGAGGAATAAGTTCCCCTTCTTGAATTGGGTAGGGCTCTATTTATGGAGCGTGGGAGAGACCTACTTGCAAAATAGGAAGAAATCGAGAGCACTCCGTTAGACGGTTTGGGGAGATTCTCTTCATTGGATGACTTAGAGAACATTTACTTGCCTTAACTATGTTGAAATTCTGTGATCTTAGACGAGTTTGATTTGTATCATTGTGATGATCGATTCTACTATGTTCTTCATATTTTGAATCCATAAAAGCTTTTAAAAATGTTTTAACGACTTGACCCCAGATATGATTTGACTTAGATTGGGCCCATTTTGGTGTCATTATGATTGTTTCGTAAATTCGGTGTGTTTGACTCTATGTTTGTTTAAATTGGAGTTTCAACGGTCGACAAGCTGTGACCAACAATGGTTAGCAACTCTAGAAGTGAGAACCGTTCGTAGGGTAAATTTAGTCCCTTCTGTGTGAACTGGCTCCTCTTTCGGTTTTTAGGCCTAAGTCCCCCTACTTGAATGGGGTAGGGCTCTATTTATGGACCGTGGGAGAGGCCAACTTGCAAAAAAGGAAGAAATCCAGAGCACTCCGTTGGACAGTTGGGGAAGATTCTCTTCATTGGATGAGAGAACATTTACTTGCCTTAACCATGTTGAAATTCAGTGATCTTAGGCGTTTGATTCGTCTCATTGTGATGATGGATTCTACTATGTTCTTCATATTTGGAATCCATAAAAGCTTTTAAAAATGTTTTAATGACTTTACCCAAGATATGATTTGACTTAGATTGAGCCCATTTTGGTGTCATTGTGATCGTTTCGTAGATTAAGTGTGTTTGACTCTATGTTTGATGAAATTGGAGTTTTGAATGATTTTTAGTTAGAGTGAATGTTACTTGCTTAAAAGCTACTCTAAGATTAATGCTAATCGACTCGAGATTAATGCCAAAATATAAATTTTGTTATTTACATATCAATTGCCCCCTATTATCGAGCAAGATTGTTTTTGTCATCTGAAAATACCAAGAAATCAAATATTTCACTCTTTTTGTTCTAATATACCAAGAAGCAATTAACGACGACCAACAATGGTTACCAATCAATTGTAGAAGTGAGAATCGTTCGTAAGGTAAATTCAGTCCCTTATGTGCGAACTGGCTCCTCTTTCGGTTTTGAGGCCCCATTACCCATTTGAATGTGGTAGGACTCTATTTATGGAGCATGGGAGAGGCCTACTTGCAAAAAAGGAAGAAATCCAAAACACTCTGTTGGACGGTTTGGGGAGATTCTCTTCATTAGATGACTTAGAGAACATTTACATGCTTCAACCATGTTGAAATTCAGTGATCTTAAACGCGTTTGATTCTTCTTATTGTGATGATCGGTTCGACTTTGTTCTTCATATTTGGAATCCATAAAACCTTTTTAAAATGTTTTAATTACTTGACCCAAGATATGATTTGACTTAGATTAGGCCCATTTTGGTGTCATTGTGATCTTTTCATGGATTGAGTGTGTTTGACTCTATGTTTGCTGAAATTGGAGTTTTCAATGATTTTTTGTTAGAGTGAATGTTACGTGCTTAAAAGATACTCTATGCTTAATGCTAATCGACTCGAGATTAATGCCAAAATATAAATTTTGTCGATGACATATCAATTGCTCCCTATTATCGAGCAAGATTGTTTTTTTCATCCAAAAATACCAAGAAGCCAAATATTTTGCTCTTTTGTTCTAATATACCAAGAAGCAATCGATGACAGTGGACAAACTGTGGCCAACAATGGTTAGTAGAAGTGAGAACCGTTTGTAGGGTGAATTCAGTCCCTTCTGTGAAAATCAGCTCCTCTTTCAATTTTGAGGCCTAAGTTCCCCTTCTTGAATGGGGTAGGGCTCTATTTATGGAGCATGGGAGAGGCCTACTTGCAAAAAAAGGAAGAAATTCAGAGCACTACGTCGGACGGTTCGAGGGAGATTCTCTCCATTGGATAACATTTAGATGACATTTACTTGCCTTAAACATGTTGAAATTCGTTGATCGAGACCCTCTTTATATTTATTAATGCGATGTATGCGATTATATGTTTAATTATAATTCTTAATTTTCAACGGCGCCAAAATTTGATCCCAACCAAATCTTAGGTAAGATCTTGACTTCAAAGCAAATAAGAATACAATTATAATATTCATTATGGGAAACTATGCAAGTATATATATCGTTATCAAGTAATATATAACTTTTTGATTAAGCCACGAATATCGAACTCACCATAGGGAAAATACAATATGCACTTCATAAAACAAAAGAAATTAGATAACAAAATTCTACTTAGCAAAATATTCTTACTTAAACTCTAGATACTAAAATAGGAATGAAAGTTCGATTCTTTTTATACGTTTTTGATAATTGAAAATAAAGTAAGCAGCTAACTAACTTAAAAAGATATTTGCAAGATAAAGATAATATAAATAAAATATATTTTTCCTTATCATGAGTTCATGACAAATATATGAATTCTGTTGTGGAAGTATTCTAATTGTGTTGTGTCAAACATGAGCAATAATATTATTTACCCTTAATATAGATGTTATAAAGAACATTGATCAATCTATAGTTTCAATAGTCTTGAAGACGGATTAGGTAAGGAAGATATTAGCTCTCACGCTAGAGTTTCCTCTTCTCTCTCCACTTGGGAGCTAATATCTCGTATCAAAACCTAAAACTATAAATCAAATTGGGGGCTTTTGTCTGTCCCTCTAAAGTCCTCTAATTTTACACTCTTCAAAGTTTATTTCCCTATTTATTTGCACTCAGTCTCATGAACTACATTCTCATCCATGAAATCAAATGTGATTTTTATCATTTGTTGACTGAGACAATACCATCTCAGATCTTACATATTCTCACAACATGTATTAATGTCTTAATTGGCCAAATCAAGAATTAAATGTAGTATAAAGTTTAAAATCATCACAACTTCTTCGAACATTAATGATTAAAACTTCAGACAACTTCCCTCCAATACTTAATCACTTATCATTTTAAGAAAAAAAATAAAGAAAACTACTTAGAATTCATGAAGAAAACTCAACCACACTTGTGTTTGAAAATAGAAACCATGTACACAAACAATAAGTCTAAATTAAAATCAAATGTAGTTACAAAGATATTAATTTATCTCAAATTTCTCTCCACCAAATGTCTTAAAGTTTCATTGAATATCTTCTTTCACTTAACTAAAACTCAAAATAAAAAGAAAAATTAGCGGTGGCGATAGGCGGCAACTGTGGCGTATGTGGTGGTTGGCACCGGTCAGTCTCTCGTAGATGATCTTTTATAAAAATCCAAGAGGTGCATTGGTGTATCATCAAAATGTGTCCCCATTCAATGAATCTTCTAGAAGTTGTCTTCTTTCAAAAGCTAATTGAATGAATTTTCGTGTCAATTAATTATTTCTCACCGTTTCACCAAGGGTTGTTTCAAACACCTTTTAAAAAATTCATCCAAATTCAATGAATCATCAAGTAACTCCTTCTGGCGCTTAAGCGCGGGGTACCTGGAGCTTAAGCGCGACTCTCTCTGTTTAATTGGAGCTTAGACTTGTGCGATTAGGCGCCTCAGTTCATTTTTGCACTTTCTTTAATTTTTGCTCCAAATTTGATCCTTTTTCACTCCTTTCACCATTTTTCATCCATTTGATTGTACCTGAAAGAAAAACACACAAATATCTTTCATTAAAACACAATATCTCAAAAAATAAGTATAAAATGTGTACATAAATACTATACATTTTAGGTATATCAATGCTCCCTAACTATCATTCAATGTTTGCCTATGTTTGTGAGTCATTGCTATCTAATGAACACTTTCATTGTTGCTTGTACCTTATACTAATAGAGAACAATTGAGCAAATAACAAACTATCAATTGAAAACTGACATTTTTAGCTCATCGACAACTACCATGACCTAATATTTTATAACTATCAACTGCCGTCATTTGATGTCTATCTTCTCGGTTGTTATTCTCTACATATGTAAGGAAATTTATCAGTAAAATATGAAATTTTAGATTGATTGTTCAATGAAACCTTTTAGCATTTGATGTCAACCATCTATCAACATTTGATGCCTAAATTTTACAATACACAATTAACATTAATAAAATTATTTTAACTATATTTAACTATACGGTTTTCACTTTTTGAGTTTTTTTTCTTTTTCCTAAATCCTAACATCTCTTTTGAGTTGCTCTTAACATTCTTTTGTGTGTGTATGTGCAAGATTTTTATTTAAGATTAAGATGACATATTGTTCCTTTGTTACCATGAATTTTCACATGCATTTGTTTAAATAGGGCTACTTTAACTATAATGATAACAATTTATTTTAAGTATAAATATAAATTCTAAATAATTATTGTTCAATTGATATTTGTTCTTATCTCACATATTTTAATGTGTGTTGGAAAAATAATAATAATAAATATATGAACACATTTTTTTGCAACTTCATATTATTTAATTAGATAACAGGTTGATAAAAAATCAATTCGAACAATTTATTTTTCATTTATTAAAAAAATTGATGAAGGCCATCAAGAGTGAGAATTAAAAAAGATCAATTTGAGTATGATATGAAACTATATAACTTATTTAACAAACTTTAAACTAATGGGTATAGTGAGGATCAATAATTAATATTTCTATACTATTAATTTTTTTTTTTCAACTTCACAATATGATAAGAATCACCAACTCTTTAATCTTACTTGATTATGATATATGTCAATCAAAATTAATGTGACCCATAAGCGATATGGCCCACTCATCACCATTAAGTGAGTGTGAATTAAAATCACCTTACATTAAGACAAAAACATACCATCAATCAAAATCTTTTTTTAGCCAAAAAGTAAGCCAATTATACATAGTGGTATACTGATGCCTCTCAACCTAGGGGAATAGTTATTTCTTATAAGAAAAAAATAGTAGCTATGATAGGCCACGTTTAATTTATGTCATTAGAAGGTAAGAGAAAGGTAGTTACACTTTACATTATGGATCAAAAGATTTATTGTGATTTGACTATATAATAGATGTATGAGTGTACATAACTATCATAGAGAACTAAGAGTACATAATGTTACCCCACAGAGAGAGAGAGAGAGAGAGAGAGAGAGAGAGAGAGAGAGAGAGAGAGAGAGAGAGAGAGAGAGAGAGAGAGAGAGAGAGAGAGAGAGAGAGAGAGAGAGAGAGAGAGAGCACCGTAGCTAAGTTTAGGTTTCTTAAGTGGGCACATATCTAAAGTCAAAAGAAGACATGCTTTGAAGCTGCCAAGAATTTCTTAGAGGTTTAAAAAATCATATTGAGCCTCTAGTGTCATCTATCTCGAGTGTGGAATTAGAACTTTATAAGTCATGAAAATTTTGAGATAAGCTAACCGATAATTAAGTTTTAGAATTTTATTGGTTATTATGGTGATTGATGACCCGACTTTGCATGGGCTCACACAAGTAATACAATGAATTTGAGTTTGAAATCATTTACACGAGGAATTAAAAGGAGAATGAAAATTAAGGTCAAGTACTAGTCCGAGTATCCTAAAGCTATCCAAAGAAATAATTCTTTTGAAAAGTGATATTTTGTTTTCTAATTTTTTAAGGAAAATTCAAATACAATAAAGATCTCTTATGAATTTTTAATTCATAAAATAAATGCGTTAAAAAGGTTTAAATGAGGTAAATGGTCAATCAAAAGTAAAATTGGATTTAGACTTCCATCAATAATAACAAAAACCTAATTTTCAAAACCCTAAGGCTTGCTAAAAAAAATTTAAAAATTAGATAAGCATGTATCCTTTAGTGAGTATAAGGTTTTAAGGATAATATGTTTATTTCCTAAAAATAAAGTTATGGCTCTCCATATGTAAAAAATGATTCTATTGATATCTCATCTTCATATTAAATTTTAAACACAAGTATGACCATTAATAGATGCTAGTAGGTGATTACAAATGACTTATAAACCTTATTCACAACATTCATTTTTAAAAAAAATTGGAAATCATACTAAGCGTAGCATAATTTCACAAAAAAAACACAAAAACAAGTTCATTTCATAATGATAAAATAAGTTTAAAATGTTTAAAATAAAAGAATAAACTATTAGAACAAAAGAACCCGTTGATTTGCATAAATCTTCAAGTCCATTGATTTTGTGTCCTTGCTCCATCGAATCAAGCAAATAGCACATTCACACTCTTTGCAATGGGCTCACTCACTCTAAACACTCTTTATACTTTCCACATTTTCTCTCTAATACTGTGTAATCTCCCCAACACACTTATGCGACTATTTTGAAGTATCTCCTTAGCCGTTACTACCTCTAATGAATATAAAATTTGAGAGGGATAACTATTCTGTCAGGGTCGTTGTGTCGTGATAGTAGAGTTATGGTGCCTAAGTGTTAGAGTGGTGATGTGGTGCTCTGGGATTGGGGCTGAGGTGTATGCTCTAGGATTTTGGTCCTTTGGGCGAGCATTGATAATACCACTCTGATAGCAATGACACTGGGTGGCACAACATTGCTGCACTTATGGCAGTGTGACACTAAGACGCCAAGTCATAGAGCGCCTACACTCTGGGTAGAAGACGCCTAAGATTTTAGCCGTCTGAAATTCGCATAAGCTCTTAGGAGTTTTGAGTGCTATAAAATTATGCTAAAATACGAAATAAATATGGAATACGGACAAATATATTATGCATATTTATTTTACTCATCAATTGATCAATGGTGGTTATATGAAAGACTCATATGATGAATGGATTATTGGGCTTGTTTTGATTCAAATTTATTTTTAAAATTTTATTTTAGAATAAAAGTTTTTATATTAATTTTTCAATTTTTTATTTTTAAAAATAAAGTAAAATACTTTTGAAAATACATAGTGTAATTTTTAGGTATTTTGATTATTTAAAAAAAAGACACATTAATCAAATATCTAAAATATATTTTATTTCAAATCAAAACATAAATTTAACCAAAAAAAATGAAAAATAAAAAACAATTGATTGAGATCAACCTTTTTTTTTTTACTTTTATTTAAGCATGTTTATTCAGTGTATTTTTGCATTTTTAAATTTTTATTTTTAAAAATAAATTAATTAAAAATACTTAAAACATCTAAAATTTATTTTGAGTTTTCTTTTAAAACAAAGCATGTAATACTAACCATACTTTATTTCAAGTACAAATATAAATAAAAAAAAAAAGTTAATCAAAAGTGATCATGAACAACCTTAACTCATGAAATTTTATTTTATTTTTTTTATCTCTTACAAAGTTCTACTAAAATTCTATGTGTCAAGGCTCTTCTAAAAGCATTGTGATGTGCTTCTCAAGATATTTTAGATGTCAAGTTGATGTCAAAGATTGGAGAGTAAGCCTACTCTTAGTGTAATATCAAGAGGAATTTGTAGCACCAAGCTAAAGCAGATAGAAGCTTATAGAATAGTTACGTTCGCCCTTGTTTGATATGTAATCTTCAATGATTGATCACTTGTTACATGATTTCTCCACTATTTGCAGAGGGCTCTTATATATAATACAAAACATGTAGTTATTACGCACATATCTCAAATGATCTTTGACCCATCATTTCTCATCTTATTTTGGCTTTGACACCATAATTAATGCTACCTTCATCTATGCTCTGTCTTGACGTATGTATTCCATACGCCTGTCAGGTTACATTTTTGTCAGCCCACTTAGCCTTCACGGTAATCCAACACTAACCAATTCAACATCGGAGCTAGTTGCCCTCCTCGACTAAGTCAGACCCTCAGTCAGCGACACAGATCTACTCTCCTGGAGCAATGGATTATCTGATAACGGTAGGTGGACTCATAACTTGTACTCAATAGTTGATACTAGGCTACTCATACTTGACGATAGTTGAGGGAATTTAATGATCTTTCTTAGCATATCATCGAACACTTGAACTTGATGTGATATGAAAGTTTTGAGTGGTTTAAACATAAGAGAGTAAAATTTAGTTGTTACAAAAAATATACATTTGAATGTACTCTTAACTAACTCATTAATATTTGAAATTTTATTCAACATGAAAATCAATGCAAAGCGGTCAAAATTTAGAAATTATGAGAATGGGGAGGAGGAAGGGGAGAAATTCCTAACAGTTATGGAGAAATGGACCCCACCAAGCTTCCTAGTTCTTCGGCCGGGAACAGCACTCCACCAAGATTTACAAGTGCGGCGAAGGGGCAACCATAATCTTAGTGGGAAAACTACATTAAATTATATTTTGTACTATTTTCCTCATAAGGTGCCAATAAGGTCATAGAAGTGATGCATGCAATTTCTTTTTTTTTTAATTAATATTTTAAGATTAAAAATATTCAAAGTGATGATAAATAATTTAAAAATATATTCTTTTGTTTGTAAGAAAATACGAATATTTTCTTTTTCTTAAGAGAGTTTAGATTTTTTTTTTACGGCCACAATCTGTCGGTTATGATCCTAAAGACAGTTATTTTTGATGTTACTGACAGTTTACCGATGAATTTAGGGTGGTAGGTGAAACGTTTGTAAGTAATTGGCAAAATCTAACAAATTGCCCCCATTGAATATGCAATTTCTCTAAATAAGTAATAAATATTAATATTTTTTTATATAGTTTAGAGAATTTTGTGATTTTTCCTAACCTAAAAGTTAATGTTTGATGCTTGCGGGAAAATTCGCGGCGGTAGAGTAATCGATTATAGTCTTAGCGTTGCACGAGGATTCAACACACACCAGATGAAAGTGAAACAATCAGTGATGACACCAGAAGTTTTTACGTGAAAAACCCGTAAAGTGAAAAAGCCACGGGGTCTGACCCAGCTATAAAAATCCACTATATGTTGATGATTACAGCGACCCCTTGTCCCACATACGGGAAAGGGTTACTAGATTTTCAGATTGCAGTATCGTCTGACGGTGTTTAGTCAACGGTGGTCAGCAATGATCAGGTCAACGGAGGTCAGCGATGATCGACGGTGGTTGACGGAGGTCGGCGGTGGTTAACAGAGGTCGGAGGTTGTCGCCGACGATTAGTGGTGGTCGACGATAACAAGGATGTGTTGGACTTGAGCTCTTTCTCAAAGCCTCAAGTTCTCTCTCAAGTCTCCCCCCTCATGTGAGGGATGAAGCTTTATTTATAGTGTTCTGGTGTAATTAATGTGTGAATATGAACAATTTTGATCGGACGGTCCGGAAAGCTTCCCTCAATCAGATGACGTTTAATTGACATTTAAGTGCCTTAACGATGTCAGAATTGAGCAATCTTGGGCTCGTTGGATTCGTCTTGTCGAGACGCTCAATTCGAATATAAACTCGCTAGTTTCGACATCTGTTTGACCTTTCAAATGCCTCTGGAAATCCTTCAAAAGTAGTTTAATGATTTGATCCAGGCTTAATTCGACTCGGATTAGACTAGTTCTTATATTATTGGGTCCGTTTCATTGAGTCTGTCTGTTTGACTATAAGTTTGCTGAAGTCGGAGCCCTGGATGACGCTTAATTAAAATTTGAATGTTTCTTGTTCAAAAAGCTACCTCGAGATTCGTGTCATGCCTCGAGATTCGTGATGGAAGATGAAAATTCATTAGTGCTGTATCAATGTTGGTTCCACCTTTGCTTGAGCTATTCTGCAAGACATTCTCGCTACCAGAGCCACCAACACACACCATGAATTATTCTAAATTTTATTTAATTTTTGAAGTTAATTTATATTAGAATTGTAAAAATAAAAGGATATTATATTAATGTATATTGAATTATTAATTAAAGCAAGTAATCTCAATTCGCTGTCCGATTAAACTCAAGCCATGGTTTTTAATTTGATTTTCTTAAGTACACCACATTTAGGGCCTGTTTGGGCCAATTTATAAGTGCGGCGGCATTTTTTAAAATCCCGCATAATCGTTTAGAAAACGCTGTCTGCTGCATTTGAGTTTTTTACATTAAACGCAGACCGTAAGTCGACCCCAACAGCCAACCAGCGGGCCGGGTTTCAAGATAAACAAATTATCCCGAAACGCACGAGCTCTCCCAAAGAGACCCTTAGTCTGTATTTATTTTTGAAGTACATGAATATTGAATCCTTGCATTAAAAAACTAAAAAATCACCGTACGGAAGGATTTAATAAATTAAATGTTAACTTCAGGTTTTCAAATAAAAAGTTTACATTTACAACACGCAATTCTTATGTATTTACAAATCGAACACCCAAAATTTGATTTGTTACATTTATAACACGCATCAGTGCTCTATGGGCTAACGCACCACTCAAATTTTATGTATTTACATATCTAACGTCTACATTTTATGTATTTGCATAAAAAAGGTGCATTTTATTTTTAAAAGTTTAAATATTAGTGTTTTGTTTATATTTGGTTGGTATAAATGGAAAAATCAGAGCTTAGCTGTTTTTTATGTAAATACAAAAGAATTGGGGGGGTAGGTATGTAAATGGCCCTTATAGCTGTGGAGTTTCGCCGGTAATATTCCACGCGGAGATAAAATAATTTAAGACGATTATCATATTGAGCTTTTACATAGTCTAAGGTTTTATATAGTTTTAATCATTTTCGTTTTCAATGATTTGGATGGTTTTATATCATATAGAGATGATCGCATTGCCTTCATTTTCATTTTCTTTCGTGGGCCCATCCCCCTGATGTATACAAAATACTTTAGAAAATATTATTATGTACGGATGAAATATGTGTATGCGAATACGGGTACTCGGAAGATACTTGAGAGTACTCAGGGGATAATCAAAGGGCACTCGATGGTACTCGGGAAGTACTCGTGGGGTACTCAGAGGGTACTTGAGGGCACTCTTCTAATCCATGCGTACGGGTTACGAAGGATGTGTGCTAGAAAATTCGTGACGATAGAGTAATGAATTGTCGTCTTAGTGTTATACGAGAATTCAACACACACTTTGATAAAAGAAACTAACCCAGCAGCGACACCAGAAGTTTTTACGTGGAAATTCCCGTAAAGAGAAAAATCCACGAGGCCTGGCCTAATTGTGATAATCTAATATAAATTGATGATTACATGGATCTCTTATCCCACATGCGAGAAATGATTACAAAGTCTTTTGAATTACAACTTCGACATGTGAATGAACTTGTTGTAAGTAGTGATCGACAACCAATGGTGAACAGTGAAGGCCAACAGGTCATGCTTGATGCGATCAATGGTGGTCAATGGTGGTCAACGGTTGTCAATGAAGATAAGTGGCGATCGATAGTGGTAGGAATGGTATTGAATTTAAGCGCCTTCTCAAGGCTTTGAGATCTTTCTTAAGCCTTAAACTCTTCTCCCCCATATGAGAGGGTTGGGGCTTTATTTATAATGTTATGGGTGCAATTAATGAAGGAATATGAACCACTTTGAACGGATGGTCCGGAGAGCTTCCTCTAATCAGACGACATTTGATGGACATTTAAGTGCCTTAAAAATGTCAAAATTGAGCAATCTTTGGCTTACTGTCGAGACACTCGTTCCAACTATAAGCTTGTTTGATCTGACATTTGTTTGACATTCTAAATATGTCCGAAAAACTTTCAAGTGTGGTTTAATGACTTGATCAGGGCTTGATTTGATTTGAATTAGGCAAATTTTGATATCATTTGGTTTGCCTATCATCGAGTCGGTCAGTTTGACTATAAGCTTGCTAAAATAGGGGCTCTTGATAATTTTTTATCAAGATTTGAACATTTTTGCTCAAAAGAATGTCTCAATATCTGTTTCAAGCATTGAGATTCGGGTCGGATGATGGCAATTTTTTGGTGGCATATCAACGAATACAAAACTTCCCATACTTTGATAGTATTTAAAAGTAAGTTTACGCTAATTTCACTGGAATTAATGTCATTCAAATAACTTGAGTATTTGTTTTATTCTTCTTGCTCAACTATATATATTTCTTATTTGAGGGTGTTGCCTAAGAATTAGAGGAGACAAATACAATGAGGGATGCTTGAGACAAGAATATAGCAAGGCATCTTAGCTAAGTCCTCGATTTGGCTTGTTTTGAATTTCATAAGAAAGCCAAAAATAAATCAAAATAGTGAACCAAAGGGATCTTGAGCTTTGATGGATGTGAAATGGCGCCACTCTAAATTTGGATGAGAAGAACTTGCAACAAAAGAACTTTGAGAATCACTTTACGACTACACCAATTCCATTGCTATCATGGTGGAATTAGGAGTTTCCATTATATTCGTTGCACTTGAGTTTGGTATGTTGATTAATGTATTATTTATATAAATTATTGAAAAATAAAGTTGTAAAACAATATATTATTAAGACTCTTGTCTTATTTCGAGTATTTTACAAGCACCGCATTATCGTTTGGATGCTTTCTGGCTTGATCAACTAAGCTTAACTGATTTTGCTTGACTGGGTCAGCTCCACGCGGTAGAGTTTGTTCGACTGATCCAGCCGTATTGACTATCATCGTTCCTTGATGAGGTGTCTTAGTGGGTCTATTGGGTGGTCAGAGATATTTGATGGAACTGACTTCTATTTGGTCGGCTCTACTGTTGGATAGGCTATTGCATCGAGTCAACTTTTATGCAATTAGTTGCTCGGATGCTCTCTTGTTTCTTTTCGATTAAATGGCTTTCAGTTGGATCGTTTAGCTTTCTACTTCTCCGCCTTTTGGCTCAGTTAGTTTGGCCTAATTGACTTGTGTCATATGACTTGGCTTGCTCAATTAACTGAGCCCCACAATCTTCTCGCACTAGATTTGTCTCCATCGTATTCTTCTTATTTGGACTGTTAGATATGTGTAAAATTAATGATGACACCTTTTTGATGTATATCATTAAATAGTACTAAAAACATATTTTATATTTTCCAATGCATTAATAAATTTCAAGATAGTTTATTTTACTATATATTATTTTATTGTTTTTAATTAATGACAGTGCTATTAAATTCATTATAGAAAATGCTGCAAGAAATTTTGCCAAAAAAAAAGAAAAAAAAAACTTGCCTCAAAATTAAATGGAAAGCATAATTACATGTGTTTAATTTTGATATTTAATAAAAATTTCTAACATGCTCCGTTTTTATTTTATTAATGATTCTTTTGTAGTATGGGTGATTATTGGATATTTGTCAAGAGTAGAGGACCCTTAGGGTATCCCAAAGATATTTTAACTAAATTTCACTCACATATTTCACATCAAGCTAACTCATAATCTTTGATAAGAATTAAGGTCAATTCGATAAGTTCTTTAACATAATGTTGATTCATAGCCAAATTATTATAGCCTAACCTACACTATGAATCACTTGCATCTCTTTAAGACTTAGAAGATCCACCTAGACCTCTCTAGTTGACCCTAAATCCATTAAGATTAGACCTAGTCAAACATTGGCTCAACATGTTAAAAAAGCTAACCCAAAGAAATTTGCTCAAGGGCCTTATTTGATAACTTTAGGAACCTTAAAGCTAACCTTAATACCGTTTATTAGGACCTAAGAACTAATGTCCAAATTTAGTCAAACTTAGGCTATCCTAAACTCAGGTTATGCTAATTCAATTCGAGTCCATAAACTGTAGGAATCTAAACCCACTCCTCATGACACCAAAGTCAAATTAATTTAATGCAGTTAGTCATATGTGCTGATTATTTAAATTAACCAACCATATATCAACAAAGATATTTGACCCAACTTAATAAAACTAAGAATAGTCAACAATCTAAAGCAAACCTTAATTATAGAATAATTTGCAATTGACATCATAAAGGTTCACCTCGTGATTAAAATTTTGATCAAACTTACCTCACTCAAATTGTGAAACTAAACTAACCTCACTAAATTGCCTAATGTGCAATAAATGGGGTTGCCCCATGTTGCTTCAATCTACAATGTACCCAACCACTTAGACCCACTAAGATCCAAAAGACAAACTCTAAGCTTTGGTCAACACCTAATGTTCAAATGGCAAAACTTATTTAAATTATGCCGTTGGATTGAAAGACACATAGGCATATCCCATTACATTTTATCAAACCATATCATACACCTTATTCTAATCTTATTTTATTACAGGGACAATTACAAGCACAACACTCTCAACTTTGTTATTTACAAAACAAGCACTCATATAAATTTTTTGAACTATTGAACTGTTGCATTTATGCATGCCAAGTTCAAACCATAGGAAATCTAATAAAAATAAAAAATATAAGTTTAGATTCTATTGTGAGTTTTGATGCTTGAATAAGAATTTGTAAACGGATGAAAGTGAGTGCTAATTTTTTAAATAGCAAAATTATGAGTTATATATATATATATATATATATGTGTGTGTGTGTGTGTGTGTGTGTGTGTGTGTGTGTGTGTGTGTGTGTGTGTGTGTGTGTGTGTGTGTGTGTGTGTGTGTGTGTGTGTGTGTGTGTGTGTGTGTGTGTAATTTCTCCTTCATTATGTGCTAAAATATATAAGAATAGGAAGAAATGAGACTTTTCCAAGCCAATACTTTAGCTCTCTAGGTCCTACTATAGCTCTAAGGAGAAAGAAATGAAAAAGGAAATTAAGCTTGCTTGAATTAAGCTAGTTTTAAGAAATGAGATTTATCCAAACCCATTTATACTTATTCTCATCATTACTTGATATCAATTAAGATATTTACCTCACAATAAGCCTAACCATTGATAGACTCCTAGATTTGTTGTAGAGCTTTTAAGTTGGTCTAGTTATATTATAAAAAACATCCTTAATCCTAACAAGCACTTTAATCCACTTTGAAAAGAGATCTAAAAAACTCTTCTTCTTTGCTAGTAATCAACCTCTAATGCTTAGCTACTAGATCAATCGATTACCCTAAACTCTACACTGCCCAAAAGCAAAATTTTTAAACCGGTGATCAGGGATTATGTTGGTTTCAAAACATATTAAAAGAAAAATCTATTATTACATAGCAAAGCAAGTGTTTGCCAGATTGAGATTTTAGGCTTCGTTTGAGAAGACAGCGAAGTTCCATTAGATTCCTTCAAAACTTCCATTTGGTGAAACAACGAGCGACGACCATCCCAGAAATATCTTTCACCAGAACAACAACAATAACAAACGTGGCCTCTAAAAGAAATTCATTCAACGATGATGCTACTTAAAACGAAGACTTAATTGTCCTATTGTCGTGTTTGCATTTACTTCTTAATCCTTTCATTAAGTACTTCTTATTCATTAATGGCGGATTAACATCCATGTTTTGCGGGACAAGACACTGTGCAGAAAGAGAAAAGTGCTGCCATGAGCATTCACTTGGCAAATCAGCATCGCTCAGCTGCAATAGTTTAATTTTCTTAAGCTTATCTCTTCATAGATTCGCTTCATCTGGAAAGCAACCCAAGCAGATGGAGGATTGTTGGCAGGATAAATTTTTATATAATTGCCCATTCATAATCGACTAATATGAGCATATGGTTGATTCTGTAAATATTTAATATTATTTCTCACACTATCAAGATACATCAGCTATTTAGTTTGCTCATATTTCAAAATAATAAATTTATATGGCCGCCCCACTAGTTCAAGAGTTTTGCTTCGTTAGAGAGAGATATGGCTCAGATTCGAACTTATATATTTGCACTCATAATTCTATTTTCGCATTGAATGTATAATATTTTACGGATATATCATTTTCGTATAATGATATAAATTACTTTACGAAAACATTAAGCGTTGCTGTGGTAACGAAGGGTTCTAATAAGGTTCGGTTTGGGGGCAGCTGCAACTTATTTAATAAGCAGTTGTTAGGCAAGTGATTGGATAAATGCTGGTAAGAATTGTTCTGGATAAGTTGGTTGGTTGTTTGGTTTGTCATGTTGTAAAACAGTTGATTTGTAATTGTTTTTGGATAAATGATCATTTTACCTCTGTGTTGTAATGTTTTTTTTTGCAATAAAACTGTCATAACAATATATTTGATGACATGATAGTACAATGGGTTGAGGTTAATGTTGCAAAAAATTTTTAAATTATGATAATTTAATTGATTTACTGATTGAAGGTTTTTTTCTTAGAGGGCAAGAATTTAAAGCTCTTTAATGTAGACATTTAACTATTAAAAAATATACTCTAATGAGGTTAAAATGCTCAAAAAAAAATTATTATTATTATTATTTAGCATTGCTTTTTAGTCCACCCTCTCATGCCCTGAAATTTAGCTCAACATTTCAATTAAAATAAAACCCCTTTAGGGCTTAAAGTTTCTTTTATTTTTTGATAAATAGCTCATAATTTTTTAATTTTAATCTATTTTTGTTTTATTTATTTAATTAAATTTAATTTAAAAAATATTGATTATTTTCTTATATTTAATGTGAAAGATTTATTTGTTTGACTTTTTTAAACTAATTAATATTTAACAGCATGTACTGATTACTAAAAATTTGAAGAGCATATGGGCAATCTAATTTCGCACGAATCTTAATGCAAAGCTGATTGCTTTCAATTCTCTCTCTTATTTTTAAATATATACTTAAAATGCTATTACTTTAAAATCTTCCATATAATATCAAAATATTATTATTATCAATTTTCTAAATTTAAAAATGCAATATTTTAAATATAGATAATGTAATATAAATGTAAGAAAATCAAAATTTTAATACATAAATAAATCTTAAGAAAAATAAATAAATAAATATTAAAATATCTTCTAGAAATAAGATTGAATATTAAAATGTTATCCTAAGCAATGGGATAGACATACACAACACGTTGCATCAACATACAAAAATATCTTTTCATTTAACTCATATTATTTATTATTTCTGACTATTTAAAAAATAAATAAAATTAAAATATTTGGGCTTTGACAATGACCAGGTACATGCCCTCGTCCACTCTAAAAATATCTTAATTAATCATCATGTTAATAAAAATAAAGTTGATTTGCATATCACTGACTGAATTTTTAAATATTTAGATATTTAGCCATGAAATAATAATATTTTCTATCATATCACCTAATCACTATATATTTACATATCAAACAC
This sequence comes from Phalaenopsis equestris, assembly GCF_001263595.1. NCBI lineage: Eukaryota > Viridiplantae > Streptophyta > Magnoliopsida > Asparagales > Orchidaceae > Phalaenopsis > Phalaenopsis equestris. The sequence goes on from NW_018164891.1 coordinate 658,448, forward strand.
ATTTAAACCGTTAGAAATCTTTCATATCACATGCATAAAAAAACACTAATTTGATTTTTAAAATGTGAAGTAGTCCGTAAATGGGGCATATATATAACAAATTGAAGTTAGATGTTAGATATATAAATACATAAGAATTGAGTTGTATGTAAGTAAATCTTTCTTTTGTTAAAATGATTGTTTAGGGTTTAGGGTTTAGGGTTTAGGGTTTAGGGTTAAACATTCATTTTCTCATTACAAAATATTAAATTTATTAATCCCATTAGACAAGATCTTCGTTGGATGACCTCATTAATTCACAATTAATCACACCACTGAGACGACTAAATCATCCACCCGCTCTTTCATTAATCATGTCATCGCATTGTTGGTCATCTCCATGGCCAGAATTAGGGCTGTAAACGAGCCGAGCTTGAGCGAGCTCAGGCTTGGCTCGTGTTCGGCTCGTTCGAAATAGCTCGTGTTCGAAATCGGCTCGTATTCAAAATCGGCTCGTGAACAGTGTGTTCGTGTTTGGCTCGATTTAAATATTTGTGTTCGTGTTCGGCTCGTGTTCGGCTCGAAATTGGCTTGTTAATCTAAAATTGAGAAAAATAGATGTAATGTGTGGGATTCGAACCTGGATCAAATCTATACAAAAGAAGACACTAACCACATTGCTACATGAGGCGTTATGATTTAAATTTAGACATAAATATATATAATATATTATTATATAAATAATATATGTAATATATTGTTATATAAAAAATTATATATATATATTTTTTTATCGAGCCATTTCGAGTTCGTGTTCGGCTCGTTTACATTTCGAGCTTAAAAAATTGTTCGTGGTCGG
>NW_018164891.1:659322-660353 GCF_001263595.1 Phalaenopsis equestris
GGCTCGTTAGGCTTAACGAACGAGTCGAACACGAGCTGCTTAACGAGCCGAACACGAGCTGTTTACGAACAACGAGCCAAATTGACAGCCCTAGCGAGAATCTCCTTTTCCCCCTCAAAGCGCTTCCTCAACATAGGGCAAGGGTGGGAGACAAAAAGACGGAAGAACTATTTTAATTAGTTTTACATCAAGACTCCTGATATAATATTTTTTTATAAGATAATGTATGGGCATGATTTTTTTAAAAAAAATGAAAAATAAAAAAAATGTGAAATTATCACGGGGAGGTTGGTAGTACGGCAGTCACGTGCAACTCACACACTTTATTGGATTGGGATAAATGGAGAAATGGGTTTCCTGCTTTCAAAGGATAAATAAATGAGCAGCAGTACATTTCAGGGAACAGGAGTTCAACGGGAGTTATGTTGGAGGTGGGGGCCGTAATTATTATTTTGTTTAATTTTTATTTATTTATTTATTTTTATTGTCGTGGATCCGAATTTTTATAAAGTTAATTTTAATAACTGTTAGTGCATAATTCATTATATATAATTTAAATAATTAAAAATATAAAAGAATAATTTTGATTAAAAAACAAACTGCTGTCTAACTTCCGGTTCGGGTTTCCGCAGAAGTCGGAGATAAGATAAGATCACAAGTCATGCATAGAGATTCGCAATGACTGCTTGTGGATTTCTTCCTTGTCAAAGGTGTAGATTTTTCGGGTTGTGATTAAAACTATGATAGAGATTTTTTATGAAAGCAAAATATTTGATTAAGTAAACATTTTTTACATAATTAAGTCTTCCTTCCAATATATATATATATATATATAGCAACTATTATACAAGTCGTCAGTCACTCTTAATATGTCTACCAAATTGAGTACCACCTCCTTGTGGCCAATTGTGTTAGAGGAAGTTCGAACCTCCAAGCTGAAGGGTTTTACACCGAGAATGTCATCCAACAAACTGAAGTACGTGGCGCGCGCACACACACTATATATATATATATATATATATATATATATA
>NW_018164891.1:660386-704504 GCF_001263595.1 Phalaenopsis equestris
TATATATATATAAAAGAGGTTCTAATTAAATATAAAATAAATTTCATTGAGAAATAAAAAGTTTATCAATTTTTTTATGAAATAAGAGAAACTAAAATGGATTCATAAATTTAAAACATGATGTTCCCTTAGAAGTAGCATAGTTGATTTATTTTAATAATGCACACTCTCAAACATTATAATTAAAATAGTCGTTATTAAATTTTTTTTTAGAGAGTACTGTTATTGAGTCTAAGTGAGCTCAATGTGTGTGGGGCCACGCTTAGATCGAGATAGGGATAATCATTTTTTTAGGGGGGTAAGTTAAGAGCTAGCCTATTATAATATTTATATAATACTTTCATAATAATTATATATATATCCTAAATTTTCGTAATTATATGGTTGCCACTTAAATATTTGATATTGCATAAGAGTATAGCTTTTATAATTAACTTTTCTTAAATGAAATACATGACCTTTTCATGTATTTTAGCGAAAAAGTATCATAAATTTACAATATTAAACTTTAGATGTTAGATGCGCAAATGAATAAGAACTGTGTGATATGCATGTAAATACTCCTAAATTTTAATTAGGGGCATTTACATACATACCAAACGATTCCGATATGTTTACATATCTAACACATAAACATTCATATTTATATGGATATCTACCCAATTCTTTCATATCACACAGGGTTGGTTGTTCGCGAACAGCTCGTGTTCGGCTCGTTCGCTAAGTTAACGAGTTGAACATGAACAGCACAAATCACATATAGTTTAACATTCCCAATAATGCTTACATCAACCTTTTCACTTTGATTGGGTGCCATCTATTGAAGATGTTTAATGCTACAAATCTTTTTTTTTTTTTTTTTTGAAAAAATGTCATTTAGTGACAAGTTAGAAATAGGGCTGTCAAAATGGCTCGTTGTTCGCGAACAACTCGTGTTCGACTCATTAAGAGGTTCGTGTTCAGCTCGTTCGCTAAGTTAACGAGCCGAACATGGACAAAAATTTGTTCGTTTGTGTTCGGCTCGTTTTGGCTTGAAATAATACTAATCAATTTTTGATATCTTCGATGAGTTGTATTTTTAAAAAACTTAATTGACTACATGGCTACAAAATATTTATAATTAATTAAAAATATTAATTAAAAAAATAGAATAAAAATTATTAAATTATATTCAAATGATGCTTTAATATAAACAATAATTTTTAAATCTTACATCAATCTTTAGCATCTTATGACTACCTGATTAAGGTTGCCAAACCGACACTTTGTTCGTGAACGGCTTGTGTTCGGCTCGCTAAACAAACGAACCGAACACGAACACACTTTTTGAGCTCAAAATATGAACGAGCCGAACATGAGTTGAGTCTGGGCTCACTCGTGCTCTGCTCGTTTACACCTCTATGGATATCACTCAAATCTTTAATGTTACATCAAAGATATCACTAACATTATCTTTTTAAAAATGAAATATTACTTTTTAAGCATAAATCAATGACACTAAGGTGCTATAATTATATATATCAAACTTTGAGTGCGAGATGTGTAAATACATAAGAATTTAGTGGCATATATGTAAATATTCCTTAGTGCTTGCAAACTTTTGAATTTTGCATCTTTTTTATGATTAGTCTATGAGAAGTTGATATTTTGACAATGATTAGGGTGAGGTGAAATAAGATTAGGCTGGGTAAAGAGGTAGAATTAGGAATTAGGGAGGGGTCCTTATAATTTTATAATTTTTATTAAAAATTTTAACATTATACGAAGAAATTATTTCATACAGACACCGCATTTGTCGATCACTGCAACCAAAAAAATTTTTTTTTCTTGAAAAAAAAAAGTTGAAAGTGGGACCCACTGAAAAACATCTTTGCGGTGATCAACGGTTAAGATCAGACACCTCATGTATCTCATATGAAATAATTTTTAGTAAACGCCAGTCTAATTTATTTAATTATTATTTTTTATAAAAGTAGATGTGTAATTATTTGTTTAAGATTTTTTTTAACATATATTATTTAGATATTAATAAAATTGAGGAATGCTATATTTAAGAAAAAAATTATGACACCATCTAAAATTAATAAATATATATATAATATATATACCACATAATTTCTACGTATTTACATGTTTGGCATTTAAATTTTACCTTTTGTATTTATATCAACCGAAATTTTCATATCACTTCAAAAATACCATAATTTAAATTTTAAAAAATTGAAATACTTCTTTATATAAATAACGTGTTAGATATAAATCTGGTTAGGAATTAAGTGATATGTATAATGTATGCAAATCTTCCAAAATAATTTACTTATATGCACAATTATTTTTCATTGTGGAAAAGAGAATTTTTCTTTCTCATCACATCAAAAATCAATATTTTAACTTCTAAAAAAATGAAATAAGATATATATATATATATATATATATATTACGTGCCGACAACTATATGTCCAAATAATAGCAGTGAACGAAATATTTTTGTTAATTTTTGGTTTTTCTTGCGGCCCACGTTGCCCACAAACCCACCTCATTTATTTTAACAATAATAATAATAAATATAAATTATGTAATTAATTAATTAATTAAATTATCTTAAATTCTATTGATCAATGACAGCCCCGATGGACGATGGTTAATAACGGATAATTCAGAGTAAGAATCTTATCTCTTTCCAACGGACACCGTGACATTTCTCTCCATCAGAAAATAAAGAAAGCTATAGTGATTTGAGAGAAAAACTTCATCGATTTATATCTAATTCTATGATCATGAATACATGCAGGTTTTTTTTATTTATGTATATATAAAAATCATGAATTTAAAAAACTTGATCATTACGTCCGAAAATATAAATAAACCGAACAATTTTCTCCTATATTAGTTTAGTATTTGATGACGTTGAGGAGAAGGGGTAACCATATAATTTTTAATGCCAAATTAGAATATTGAATATCTGCTTCGAGTTTTATTAATTTATTTATTTCCTTAAATATAAATTATTAAAAATAATAATTTTATAATATAAAAAATACGGAGTAATAGTTAAGCTGTGAAACTCGGAGGACCTGTTTGGGTCAGCTTATTTGGTGCTGTGGCGTTTTGAAAAAAACACCTGGCCTTTTTGGGTAAACTGTGTTTTGGCAGCTTATGCGTTTTCAAAACGCAGAAAATAGTGTTTTCAGCTTATTGGCAGCGGTCTGGCTTTTCCAAAAAAATAAAAATTTATAATAGTCACCGCACCTAACTTATCAGCAGATTATTTTTAATCAGCTTATCAGCAGATTATTCAATAAGCTACAGGTGCCCCAAACAGACCCGGTCCATAATCACAAATGTCGTCATCACACTGCTCATAGCTTCACCATCCCCTTCACACAATTTTCCAGCTTTGATACTACGTTTGATTTGATATTGGGCGAAATAATAATAGTTACCGACAAATTAATTGACATAATAAAAAAAATATTCAGTTAATATTTAAGCGTGACACTTTAAATAATTTATATTTAATTAATTGAATAAAAATAATTGTCCTTGAATGCTCATGTATATTGTTGAATATTTCTTAGGACTCGCAGTTCATACAACTTGGTAAAGATTCTATTTTTAAGTGAAAAGTATAGGGAAAAATATTGGATTTATTGCTAAAGCTCTTGTTTTTTGCTCTATTCTATCAGGATCTTTGGATGGCTAGGATTGCATGACTCAAAGAAAAAATCTATGTTTTCTCCTCATAGGAGAGAGAGAGAGAATGTGTCTGTGAGATTGGGAGTTTAGAGAGAGAGAGAGAGAGAGAATGAGTTACATTCCGCAAAGTATTACATCTATCCACAGTGTCTTGATAGAAAGATCGTGACGCGGGTATAATCAGGAGATGCCATAAATAGGGATGGATGCATAAATTCTGATGTAATGATGGTATTTTCCAGTGGCTTATTTGTCCAGGCTACTTCGACGGGTGGGCTTAGCTCAACCATTCATACCCATGTGAAAACCTTCCATAAATACTTAAAAGGACATATTTTGGGTACATACCCTCTCTCTCTCTCTCACACACACACACACACACACAATGAATTTAAAAACTAAATAGAATTAGTTTATTATATAATATACATAAAATATATATATGATGACATTAATTTCTATCTGATATTGTATTTTTAATAATTAAAAAAATAAGAGGGGCATTGAAAGTCACGTACCACTGCCAGCCATCATCCTCACTGTTGTCACTATTGTGCGGTATCACTAGCAATGTTGATTTGCCAAAAGGAATAAAAGCAAAGAGGAAGCTTGAAATGTTGATGATAATGAAAGCCAATAATAGAAGGGTGAATGCAATGTGAGAGGCAATTACATATATAGCTCATGTAATATTGCTATTTATAAATCTAGCTTTTTTTTAAACCTATTTTACAAATTCAGACTTAGATATCAAAATGTAAGATAAAATTCAATCCATAATTTTCATTTTTGTCTCCTTTTTGCTGGTTTGATGGTGGCATGTATAGATACATCGATTCAATAGTTAAAAAAATATTTATCTTAGCGCTAGTTTTGTAAATAGTAATGCTTCTAGTGCTATGTGCGTGCTAATTATTTTCATTTGAATTATGTTTGTGTATTCATAAACTCCTTTAGATCTTGGGGCTTTAGATGATCCCTATACACACTCATACAAATTAAGGAAGAGTCAATTTTCAAACTTTTGTTTATATTTTAAAGTCAAGGGTTTAAGGATTTTTGTGACAATGTAAATTTTAATTATTTGTTATTTTTAGTTTTTTATGTTTAAAATATATAATTCTATATAATTTTAATTCTTAATTGGAAGGACTTATTTAACTTCGTATAGCATCAACTGAATTTTTTTTAAAAAAAAATTAATTAAAAAATATGTTTGAAATGACAAAAAATTCATCTTATTAAACATAGATTTTAATGAAATTGTAAATTCTAAAATATTCAATTTAAATAAAAAAATCATTTTGAATCAACTATAAGATCATATATACCTTTTTTTTAATAAAAATGAGTAACTTAATATGAAAAAATCAATTATTCTAAGAATGTCTAAATAAATCAATATCAACTACTTTTGTGTTTTTAGAAACCTCTCAAGACCATTTAAGTGACCAAATGATATCTTAATTCTACATAGTTATAATAAAAATAAGTATATCTACTTAAAAGGATTGAATATAAGAGTTTAATTTAGTGCATTCACTTTTTGTCATGATGGTCATGTAGTGTGTCTTGATGCTAAGCATCATCATTATCCTAAAGTTTATGTGATGAATGCATATTTTGATTATATTATAGACTTTCATGTTATTGAGCATTTATGTCATGAAATTATGTTTTAGGTTTGATGTCATTGGCCTTTTGTATCGTGATATTACATTTTGTATTTATACTTATTGGGCTATTGTTATGTCATAGCCCATGCAAATATTTTTTTTATTAAAAATGTTGATAGGTATAATATTGATTGTAGAAATGATAATGTTGATGAGTATGGAAGCCATGATAGGCATGAAATTAGTGTTGTAAGTGAAAGATTTTATGGCTGATTTAAATTTGGAAGTCCATTTATTTATGTATTTTGATCTCCTTCTTTTATTCTTATAAACAAAGAGGTTCTTATAATATTAGTACCTTATTTTCAGACTAATTTTTTTTCTAGAGTTTTTTTCTCTTCTTGTGTTTTTCACCTCTAAAGTGAATGATTACTTAATTGTATGAGATCAAAGCTCTGAAAGAACTTCTAAGGATGGAATGAGATATTTGTGATGACGAGCATCACAAAAAATATGACTTCAACTTATCTCCACTTTACCACTAATTACATTAATCCTTCAAGAGGAATTATATTTATAGCTTTTTATTTTTATTTATTTTTATTGAATAGATACCAGTGCGTTTAACTTAATAATATCCCAAACTCTTTCACTCTCATTAATTAAGTTTTATTATTATGTTTGTTCTAAATAATAATTATATATTTATCATAATTCATTTCTCTCATATTCAATTATGATTATATTACACAATACCCCCTGCTAACAACCTCTAAGTATGAAATACTCCTACATTCATGGAGGATTATAAAAATGACAATTTTATGAGTCAAAGAGTTCTAAAGCCCCTACTAACATAAATGCCTTCCATTGACCACTGTTAAACAATGTTGATTCACGTTGACAATTGCCGTATACTATTGAACAACACCAATATTCACAATCAAGCACCAATCGATGTTATCACTTATTGTCATGTGTTATTATATTTTTTTTCTTATTTTAAATAAAATGAATAAATTTTTGTGCTTTTTAATTAATGTAGTGGAATTATTTTAATTGGGATAGATCCCTTACAAGTCATAGATCAGACATGAATATCAAAACATGTTAGATAAGATAATTTACATATTCAATTTTGTGTTCATTTAGGCTCTAATTTCAGCAACTTTATAACTAATCTAAATATCTCACTAATAAGAATCTAACAATACTAAAAGTAATTGGATTTGAGCCCAAATGAGCTCTGATTAAGCACTTATGTATAATTAAAAGCTTTAATACATTAATAAAATGACCGAATGAACTCCAAATTTGGCATGTTTATAGTCAAATTGAGGGTCTCATATAATAAATCCAACGAGCTTAAGATCACTCAATTATAATATCATTAAGACATTTAAATGCTAAAATAAATCAACACATACCATTTGATGGAGTAATGTTACATGATTTTGGCAAAATTTATCAAAATATCCTTTCTTAAACTCCATAAATATTAAGTGTCCTAATTTCATTTACTTATAATAAATTAAGATCATCTTCTATACAAAACACCTAACTCTTTTTAGGTATATCTGTACCTTTCCTATAATAAACCAAATATAAAACATCTACTCTCCTAATTGGGCTATCACATGGTCAACATTTAATGTGACCATACCAACTAGGGCGGCTCTCTCTAATCTTGTCTTACACTGGAGCTATTTCAACCATTTCTTGTATATATTCATTTCACATTTGATCTTTAAGTGTAAAGCCACTCATCCACCCGGGCACTCTCATCTCAACAACACTTGACTTAATTTTATGGCTCTCATTTATGGACCATTACTTGTTTCACAACCATCTTATAATTTTTTTCGTTTAAGTCTAAACAGTATTTTTAATCACATAATAGACTCGATGTAGTCCTCCACTTCAACCATTAAACTTGAATTCTACAATAACATTCTCATTTATAACATTCTCATTTATATCACCATCACTTTGAATAATATACCCGAGATATCTAAAACATTCACTCCTTGTAATGACTTGATCACCCATTGTTACAACTATGCCACCAGATCTGGTACTACTAAAATTACATTCTATGTATTCAGTTTTAGATATGCTCAAATGAAAGTTTTTAGACTCTAAAGTTGACATTCATAATTCAAGTGTTTTCCTGAACACTTTCTTTAGTACTATCCATAAGATGGATACCATCAGCAAAAAACATCTACCAAGATACATCCTCTTATAAATGTTTAACATGAACAACTATAACGAAAGCAATAACATATAGGCCTAAAGTCAATTCACTATGCAGTTCAATTGAAATTGGAAAATACTTAGTGAATCCTCCTTAGTTTCAAACACAAATAACAAGTATAATATACATATCTTTAATAACTTGAATATAAACAACATCAACAACTTTTTTTCTAGTACTCTCCAAAGTATTTCGTTTAGAATCTTATCATTAGTTTTTTTTCGACATCAATAAAAATCATTTGTAGATCCTCCTTTTTTTGTACATCTCCATTGAACCACTCAACAAATCTATAGCTTCCATAGTAAACTTGTCTGGAGTGAATCCAAATTGATTTTGAGAAGTTTTTGTGTCATCATAACATATGTTCAATTATTCTCTCCCATAATTTTAATGTATGACACATTAACTTAGTTCTTCTATAATTTGCATAATTTTATGCATCATCTTTATTCTTAAAAATTGAAACTAATATACTCTTTCTCAAATTAGGCCTCTAATTTGTTTTAAAAACAATATAACAAAATTAACATGTAAGAAAATTTTCAAATCTTCTAAATACTTTCACACATATATTGAAATACCTCAGGTTTCACACTTCATTTTCTATAAAGTGTCTTCAATTTTAATTTTAATAATATGATGATAATAATATTAATAATAAATTTTGTTATTATTTATTATATTTGATGTGTGCCAGAAAATTCGCAGATAAAAGAAGAGAAGTAAGGGATTATCGTCTTAGCTTTGCACGAGAATTCAACAAACACAGATAAAAGAGGAGAAGCTGGAGGAAACACCTCGACTTTTTACATGGAAAACCATTGAAATGGGGAAAAACCATGAGGTTTATCCCAATTAAAATAATTCACTATTGATTGATGATTACAAAAATCCCTTGTCCCACAGACAGGAAAGAATTACTAGCTTTTCAAGTTACAACGTTGATTGACGGCGTTTAGTTAGTGGTGGTCCACGGAGGTTGACGGTGATTAACTGTAGTCGATAACAATCGATGACGGTCGATAGTGGTCGATGGAGTTCAGCGGTGGTCGAAGACAGTTGATGAAGGTCGGCGGAGGTAGGCGGTGGTTGCTGAAGGTCGGTGGTGGTCGACGACGGTCAGTGGTGCTCGATGAAGATCGACGATGGCAGAGATGGTGTTGGACTTGAGCTCTTTCTCAAAGCCTTAAGTTCTCTCTTCAGCCCCTTTCTCCTTATGTGGGGTGGGACTCTATTTATAATATTTTGGGTGCAATTAATGCAGAAATTTGAACCAATTTGATCAGACATTCCAGAGAGCTTCCCTCGATCGAATGACGTTTGATGGACATTTAAGCGTCTTAACGATGTTGAAATTGAGCAATCTTGGGCTTGTTGGATTCGTCTTGTCGAGACGCTCTACTCGACTATGAACTTGCTGAATTCAACATTTGTTTGATGTTTCAAATGTGTTCGGAAATCTTCCAAGAATGATTTAATCACTTGATCTAGGCTTGATTTAACTTGGATGGACTAACTTTGATATCTTTAAGTCCGTCTCATCGAGTTAGTCAACTTGATCATTAGTTTGCTGAAATCGGAGCTCTGAATTACTTTTTATCAAGATTTGAATGATTCTTGCTCAAAAAATTGCATCGAGATTTGTGCCAGATGAAGAAAATTTGTTGGTGATGTATCAATATTATAATCACTAAAATAGATCATATTTTCACAATTTTCAACGAAAAACTTATCAAAATATATCGCCCACCTATATTGAATATCATCATCTGAAAAATCTTATTTTTAAATTTTTATCTTTAATACACTTTACTTGAATTAAATCTTTATTTTTCTTATCTCTTTGCTTGGTTAGTTTATCCATATATCATTCACTCTATTTATTATCTAATATATTATAAATATCACTAAAAACATAATTCTTCTTAGCATCATAAATTATTCTTTTAGATTCTCTACATAACAACTTATATTATTTCCAATTTTTCAAGCTTTTACATCTAAACTAATTTTTATAATAAAACTTTCTTTATCTTTTTATGCACATTATTAATTCATCACCGACTAATTTTATTCATAAATTCTAATTTATTTTATTTTATTCTCTAAGCAAATATTTTAAAAGTTGCTTATGTTATTTTTATTTTTACCATGTGAGACCCATGATTTTTTTTTCTATTTTCGAGTTTTCCGCATAATATCTTTTGCTTCTCCTCTTTGGACGCTCATTTTATTTATGTGTGCTGAATTTTCATATGACGAGTTATATATATATAACTCGTCATAGCTCGTGCAGTCATGTGATTATGTGCCTTTTATTGCGTAGAAATAGTATATGTTCGATTTTAACACACTACATCTATTTTATTAATTAATTTAAATGAATCAATTCGAGCTAAAGAAGAGCTGAAAAATGACACGATTATTTTGTCAAACAAAATTCAAACATATTATATGAGAGTCATTTCAAAGGCGGGCCAATTTTAAACAAAATAAATATAAATGATCCAAGAACACATGCTGAGCTCAAGCTTGACACCTTTACAGCCCCAACACATAATAAGCACGTGCTGACTTCCTTCCTAATACACTAATTTTAAATGAATTTAGAATGCCACCCGTGTGTAGGCAATGAGTTAAATTAGGCCATTTGGGCCAATTGTTTGGCTGTTGGCCCAAATGTTGAACTGTATAATTAGGCGAATAAGTAATCCATTAACTTTTAACAAGTATCGGCCCAAGTCAATTTAGATTACGCAATTCATTAATGAAATTCATTGTATAAAATCTATTTTAGAACACTTAAGTTCCTTCTTCCATGAATTCATTATATTAATTATTTTCTTATATATAAAAACTAAGCACATATTTGTTTGATTGATGCTTAAAATAATTCATGTTATAGTATAGAAAACTTAGGATCTGTTTGGGGCAACTGTAGCTTATTGAATAATCTGCTGATAAGCTGATTAAAAATAATCGCTGATAAGATAGATGTGGTGACTATTACAAATTTTTATTTTTTTTTGAAAAGTCAAACCGTTGCTACAAAGTTGTCACCGCAGCTAGGTAGGTGCAGAGTGAAAACGTTGTTTTCAGCATTTTCAAAATGCATAAACTGTCAAAACGTAGTTTACCCAAATAGGCCAAGTCCGTTTTCAAAACGCTACCGCACCAAATAAGCTGCCCCAAACGGACCCTTAGTGATATGTTTTTTATGATTGTAATAGTAACTAAAAATATTTTTGGAAGATTTACATTCTATGTATTCACATATCTAACATCTAAACTTCAAATTTTACATATTGGGTATCTTACCTATGCATGAGAATGTGAGTTTTACTCTTTTAAATTTAAATAGTGATTTTCTTGATGTGATATGAAGGATTTGAATGGTCTAAATGTAAAAAATAAAATTTAGGTGCGATATATTTAACTAGTAAGAATTGGGTGGAATCAAGCTTAGAGATTTTGAAATTTTTCTCAAAGGCATTCTGAATGAAGATCTCCGACACTTACAAAGTTAGGTTCATCACATTATGCTTTTTGATGCTAAATTGTATGAAATCAAGCTTAATTGGGTGCATATGAATCAAGTTGGAGCGAATCAAATTAAAAGGGACCGACCCCAATTGGGTTTGTCTATCGTCTCTCCAGTACAAGCATCCACTTGCAAACAAGGGCAGGGTAATGACTACATTTATTGTTTTCTCCATATCTCGCAGACAACAGATTTGGGATTAGTATTAAATCTCCTCGAGCAGTTACGCCTGGGTTACGCCAACATGATAAGTGAATATCATTGCCTTGATGGTATTCAAAGCCAACCTGTCGAAGATGTCATTATGCAGGTTAGGAGCTTCCACGATGATGAATTCGACCAACGTCGTGTATTGGTGTTCTTCTTCTCCACATATTACATACAAGGTGATTAGTCCGTGGGTCTCCTTCTTTTGATCGGAGAACCATTAAAGCGGACCAGAGATGTGAGCGAGCAGATTCGCAGCCATGCTCATCTTCTCTAGTACTCCCTTAAAAAGAACATTGATGGAGCTTGATGTGTCAACCAGGATAGTCACCGTGGTGAATACAATAGCATCGTTGAAGAGGTTCTTACCAGCAGGCAAATCATGTTCTATGAAAGGAGGAATTATTGCGTGCGGACACCGCATGCATCTCTGTATGCGGTGTCTGATTCTGGTTGTAGATCTCGGTGATCTACGCTACGGTCAGGATTATTTCCGTTTTTAAAATTAGGTGGGGCCCACCGAAATACATCGGGACCGTAGATCAGATGAAGATCGCATGAGTGCCGGCCCGGATCGGGCACCGCACGCAAGCTGCGTGCGGTGACCGATCCGTATGGAATAATTTTTCCTTCAGTAGTCGTCTTTCCCTGCCTTCAAGCATAAATTTTCACAATATCCAATTATTAAATTTATTTTTATGAGTATAATAGATAAATAATCAATCGAAATTTATATTACTCATTTTAAAATTTAAAAAAAAAATCAAATAATTTTGAGTTCCATAAAATAAATAGATTTTGTCAAAATAACTTTAGCCAGTACTTTCATTGGATCCATTTCTTTTGCCAAGGCGTTTAAAACAAATGGTATGAAGTTGTTGAAGTTCTGATATGTAATAGGAGGAAGATTAGATTTTGATGCCTTTGCTGCTTAAAGTCTTAACATTCGGCAGTTGTTCGGCATCACAACTGTTAAATCTTGTTGAATTATTTGGCTTTTCTTTTTTTTCAGAAGTTCGGCTAATTTGAACTTGGCTCATCTACAGGCTGACAGGCTCAAAGTCAAGCTCGGTTCATCAAAATTATCACAAGCTTTTTTTTTATTAATGTGCTCAATCCAAAATTTTGAATCCCTTTTGGGATGAAAGCTTGGGAATTGATCAATTAACAATCAAAACCACATAGTTGAAAACACACTGATTCGAGAGATCCGAAATAAAATTCAAACAAAAGTATTAAAAAAAAAAAAAAAAAAAACACACTAAGATTTAACTTGGAAAAGCCAAGAACAAAAAAAAAAAAAAAATCACGGAGTCTCACCGCACCAAAATTTCTCCATGAAAATCAAGAGAAATGTATTGATTGTATATCACCGAGTTCAATTTTCTACCCTTGGAACTTACAACAACTTCAGGATGCTCCTCCTCTCGCTCAATCACAAGAGAACCCGACGAAATCCTCGTTAAAGGTACTAACGCACCATGATTGATCAAATAAATAAAACATTTCACTAATTCTGCCAATAATTACCATGGCAAGCTAGCATGCAACCTCATACCTTTGACATGCATTGTGATGATTTTATTCATGCGCTCAGCCATATTATTCTGCTAATTTGTTCTTAGAACAATGAACTCATGCTTGGTCGATTAGGCATCACAATACTTCCCCCTATTAATTGATCTGAGACACTTTAGCCTCAAACCTTTCTTATTAAATACCATGGTCTTTCACATCTTAAGCACTTCAAATACATCATATTTATGCTTTAAGAAGGAAAATTATACCTTTCTGGCGTTTTCATCAATAGAAGTGAGAATATAACGTGTTAGAAACGGTGGAGCCCGGTTCACTATACTTGGGCGGTTACTTTGCTTTAAAGAGTCACACCTCTTCACAAATAACCATTTCTGCCTTTCTCTTTTGTAAAGTGAAACATTTCTCATTCCCTCTTATTCGTGATAAAAGCTTCAGATGGCTCTCCTTGGGTTCAGTAGTCACATATTGAGTTCTTCTTCAGTTTCCTCGGGATAGAGGAAGGTTTCAGCGGGGCTGAAGAAGAGAAGTGCAAGGAGGAGCAGTTTCTTGCGGCAGAAGGAAGAAGAAGATTGTTCTCCCTAGGCTTCTTCTTGGTGGCTTATGGCAGAAGAGAAATTGAGTTTATTTCTCTCGTAAGTTTGTCTTCTTCAGTGTATCTCGGTATAGAGAGAGAAGAACAGAGAGAAAAGAGAGAGAGAGAGCAACAAAGAGTGAGAGATTTCTCTTGTAAGCCGAGGTGATCGATTGGTGTAAATTTCATAAGTAGTAAAATCCTATGCAACTCGGTGGACGTAGAAAATTTGTCGAACCACGTAAATCTGTCTGTTCCGCTGTGTGTTTTTTTAGGTGTGATTTTTCTCGTTTTATTTTCACTTCATCGATCGTTCTCCTGTTTGATTTATATATATACTACATCAACTGGTATATCTAGATCTCGCAACAATCACAACTGGTATCAGAGAGTTGTTTCAGATCTGAGGAAGAATGATGATTGCAGATGAAGTGATGGTTTCAAAGATCAAGAAGTTTGATGGCACATATTTTAGTTATTGGAGAATGCAGATAGAGAATTATCTCTATGGGAAGAAACTTCATCTTACGTTATTGGGGAAAAGACTTGAAAGGATGGATGAGGCTGAATGAATTTTTTTGGATCGACAAGTTCTAGGGGTTATTCAATTGACCCTATTGAGGTCCGTTGCACACATCGTCGTCAAGGAAAGAACAACCGCAGATCTCATGGCAGTCTTATCAGGTAAGTATGAAAAGCCATCGGCGAATAACAAGGTACATCTGATGAAGAAATTATTAAATTAGAAGATGGCGGAAGGTGTTTCTGTTGCTCAACACCTGAATGCTTGAAATACTATCACAAATCAATTGTCGTCTGTGGAAATTGATTTTAATGATGAGATATGTGCACTGATCTTGTTGGCTTCATTGTCAGTTAGTTGAGAAGCCACGAGGATAACAGTTAGCAGTTCTGTAGGTAAATCTAAACTGAAATATGGTGATATTCGTGATTTGATTTTAGCTGGGGAAGTTAGCAGGAAAAATTCTGGCAAAGTCTCAGGTTCGAGTTCTGCACTGAATTTTGATTTCAGAGGGAGATTTCATGACAAGAACTCAAGTATAGGGAGATCAAAATCAAAGTTTAGTAAGTATGAAACATGTTGGAATTGTGCCAAGGTTGGCCACTTAAAAAAACTGCTGGAATCCTAAGAAGATGGAGAATGATAGCGCAAATGTGGTATCTGAAGAATCATATGATGCACTATTGTTGGCAGTTCATAGTTATGTTGAAGACTTCATATTGGATTCAGGGGCTTTGAATGTGGTAGATAATCTACCAGAGGCCACAGTGCAGGGCAGTGATGGAAGTGAAGAGGAAAGTGGGTCCGGGGCACTCATTCCTATTGTTCCACAGATAGATGTTGAAGAACCACAGAGCTATGAAGAAATCTTGCAAGATGAAAAATCGAGCGAGTGGGAGCTAACATAACTTCCACCAGGGAAGAAGGCATCACACAATAAGTGGGTGTACCAGGTGAAGACTGAGCATGATGTCAGTAAGAAGTACAAGGCTAAAATTATTGAAAAAGACTTTCAGCAGAGGCAGGATGTTGCCCATGCAGTGAGAGTTGTAAGAAGAGACAAGAGTAACTCATGAAATAACTTGGAGGTGCAAAGCTATGTGAAGCTTGCTGATATGTTAATTGAGGGTGTTACTCTTGAGAAACTCAAGTTGTGCACAACTTTAGTTTGTGTTCTGGAGTAATGAAAAAGGCTTTGAGTTGCAGAGGTGAAGGGTTCAAGTTGGAGAATTCAAGGTGGAGGATACATGTTGAAGAAAAAGGTGACACCACCCGTGGAGGATGTCAGTTTGAGGAAGAAGATGTTGCAGCCTGTGTACTTATCTCCAAGTGAGAGAATTGTTAGAAACGGTGGAGCCCAGTCCACTATGCTTGGGCGGTTATTTTGCTTTTGAGAGTCGCACCTCTTCACAAATAACCACTCCCGCCTTCCTCTTTTGTGAAGTGAAGCATCTCTTCGCTCCCTCTTGTTCGTGATAAAAGCTTCAGATGGATCTCCTTAGGTTTAGTAGTCACGATTTGAGTGCTTCTTTGGTTTCCTCGGGATAGAGGAAGGTTTCCTCAAGGCAGCGGAAGAGAAGTGCAAGGAGGAGCAGTTCCTTGCGGTAGAAGGAAGAAGAAGAAGATTGTTATCCTTAGGCTTCTTCTTGGTGGCTTGTGGCAGAAAAGAAATTGGGTTTATTTCTCTTGTAAGTTTGTTTTCTTCAGTGTATCTCGGTCTAGAGAGAGAAGAACATAGAGAAAAGAAGAGAGAGAGCAACGAAGAGTGAGAGATTCCTTATGTAAGTCGAGGTAATTGATTTGTGTAAATTCTTTAAGTAGTAAAATCCTCTACAACTCTGTGGATGTAGGCAATTTGCCGAACCATGTAAATCTGTGTTCTTTTCTTGTGTGATTTTTCTCGTTCTATTTTTCACTTTGTCGATCATTCTCTTGTTTAATTTATATATATATACCACATTAACTGGTATATCTAGATCTCGCAACAACAACATAATGAGTCTCTAATGGAGTGAATTAGAGTAGGATCTCATATGTAAGTATGCACTAACTCTGATTTCTTTAACTTCACCATTGACCAAAGTTTGGAGAAAGAAACTTTATTCCACTTGTCATTACACAATCTTCACAGAACTCTAAATTCACATATTTTATGCCCTAAAGCTCGTTCTATTGAAGTAGGGACATTATACATTTCTCGCTCATATAATTAAACCTGCGATGCCAGAACTTACATCAACCTTAGTTCTTACCACATCAATTGATTCTACCATCTCATTGCTTAGGAAAAAATTGCCTTCAATATTGTCCTGATCCATCATTATTTTCCCCTCAGATCACCTTCCATGAACCACCTATGAAAATAGTCACGTACCCTGACTTTGCTAGTTGGCTCATCGAGATCAAATTTCTCTTCATACTTTAAGCAAGTTTAACTTCACCGAGCTTCCAGACTATTTCATTAAGTAACTTGAGATCAACATCACATTCTTTTGTGATACTATAAGTTTTATTATCTCTCAAGTAAATCTTGCCTAAATCACATTTTTATTTGGAGGAAAAGAGATAATTGAATCTACTATTCAAGATTCAGTAATGACAAAGGATAAAACCAACGAGTGACCTTGAATTTCTCTTGTGAAGTATATCAGGTCTCAAGCGATAGTGTATTATATGAGATGCAATACGATCTCTGGCTTGTGACTCGGTAAACTTAACTCTTAAACTTGTAAATGAGCCGAGTTTGAGCTAGCTTGGCTCAATATAACAAGAAAAATTGAAATTTTTTGGCAGAACTATTTAACAAATTTTAAAAAGCATGTGAAAAAAAATAGAAGGTGAGCATCACGATGGAGCAAGATAAAACCCTGCTTCAATCATTCGGTTGCATTCTCTTTGAGAAGAGAATTACTCATCTTCCATATAGCATATTTAATTTTCAAGAGCTGACATAAAATTTGTCAAATCCATGAGGCCAAAAGGAAGACCGCGTAAATGGCGCTGTGAAAGTAGTGAAATGGCGTCGAGTCAAGGAGCGCTTCCCCCTCTTTCCCCTGACTTCTCTTTTAAATAAGCCCTCAGCTTCGTCTTCACCATCTCTCTCTCTCTCTATCAGTTGATTGAGAATGGGGAGAGCTCCTTGCTGCGACAAAGCCAACGTGAAGAGAGGTCCATGGTCTCCAGAGGAGGACACAGCCCTAAGAAGCTACATCCATGATCATGGCTTCGGAGGCAACTGGATTGCTCTGCCACAAAAAGCTGGTAACTTTTTTTTTCCTTTTCCCTCCTCCTTTTGGTTCCAGGGCTAACCAATGGAACAAAAAGTTATTTTTTCTGCACTTCTTCTGTTTGATTCAATTCCTGTGAGGTAGTGCTTGACTTTATCGGTTCTCATTAAGGCCTAAAGCGTTGTGGAAAGAGCTGTCGCCTGAGATGGCTTAATTATCTTAGACCAGACATCAAGCATGGAAGCTTCACCAAGGAAGAAGACGACATGATTTTCTCTCTATACAACAAGATAGGAAGCAGGTATATACTTCAACCAGATGTTTTGCAGCTTCTCTTAACAATAAATGTAAGCTCATGCTTTCATCATTTGCCACACAAACAAAAACAATGATGAGCTATTGTGATTTTCTGTCTTTTCTGAACATTAAATCAGGTGGTCTGTGATTGCTTCAAAGCTTCCTGGTAGAACAGACAATGATGTGAAAAATCACTGGAACACCAAGTTGAAGAAGAGGGGGATGGAAGGAAAAGGAAGTCTTTCTGAAAGTTATTATAGAACTTCAACTCCATTGCTTCCATCACAGCCCCTCATTCCAAGTCCTTATGTTTCATCTTCTACAAGTTGTGTTTTAACTCCAGCTACGGTTTATCAAGAATTTCTGAGCTCTGATGAGAGCTTGGATGCATCTCTGCAACAAGAAGATCACAGAGGTGGATCTGAATATGGATTTTTGTGGGAATTAGACTTCGGATCCATTGCTGATCTTCTCAGTAGTTCTGGTTCTGATGGCACACTTTCTTCCATTTGGACCAATGATTCTGGTGAGGGTAAGCTTGGGGAGCTGCCTCAAAGCGTCTCCTACTTCTGACAGCAAAAGTATTTAGCTGCTGAATTTGATGTCAATGCAATTTTTAGATTTATACCTGTAAATCAACATTGAAATGAGTATTTTTAAATTTTAACTCCGTTTGTGTTGATGCTTATTCTTGCTATAATAAAATCGTTGGCCCTGAATGTCCTCATCGAATTATATATCAGAATGCAAAGTATTTTGATGTAACTTGCAAGACATTTCTCTTTTGTTTGGCATCTTCTGTTTTGCATGACAACAAGCAAAAGGTATTTTTACATATTTTTATCATGATATGTGGTAGCTGGTCTCATTCAGTTTTTAGTTTTGCAAGATACAAACCATGAAATAGAAATTTACATAGAAACTACATAATTCTTGTGAATTTACATACCGAACATCTAAAGTTTGATTTTTGCACTTGTTGTCATAAACTCATGCATGAGAAGATGTATTTCACTTTCAAAAAGTTTTGGCCGTGTGTCTAAATATGAAAATTTAGGTATCGGATATGTAAATTACGCGGCATAAATGTAAAAAATATGTTTTTTATTCTTCTACTTTTGGGATAATATTTCTTGCCTTGCAAAACAAGAAGAATTGTCTTCCATCAAACGAAAAAATGTATATTATCAGAAAGTGTGCAGAAGCTATCTTATGAAGACTTTTCTCATAATCTCCCTGCCCTATTCAAAACACACATGTAGAAAATGAAAGTGTGTG
Organism: Phalaenopsis equestris; assembly: GCF_001263595.1. Classification (NCBI taxonomy): domain Eukaryota; kingdom Viridiplantae; phylum Streptophyta; class Magnoliopsida; order Asparagales; family Orchidaceae; genus Phalaenopsis; species Phalaenopsis equestris. The sequence goes on from NW_018164891.1 coordinate 679,142, forward strand.
ACACAGTTTATAATAAATATAAAAAATTATAATTTTTAATTTATTTAATATTATTTAATGCCTGTTTTTTTGTTATAATTCCTTGCACTGTGAAGAATAATGGCTGCATTGCTAATTCTTTTATAGGGCCTTTGAGTTTGATGGATATTATTATTGATCAAGTCAGACAATTAGTTTTTGGTGGTTTTTTGTTTCTTTGTTTTTTTAGTTTACTTGTCTTTTTTCTCACCCTCATTTGTTTTATTTATTTGAATAGAATCCAAAGTCTAGAAGTACAGATGTGCAAGCATGTCCTCCTTTCATTCTGCAGTACAGGCAGTATAATATTCAGGCAAAGGACATATTTGGCATTGTATGCTTTTAAATCAAATGGTTCTAATTGGGAAGTTTTGCTTAGCTTTAATTTGTTATGTCTAAAAATTTAGACATCATGTATTTTCTCATAGGGTTAACTTTATCTCGAGGTTTAACCCATTTCAATGTTTGATAACCCGACGATATTTTACCGCAGGTTAGCGAGGTGGTCGATGATATTATGATAATTCGACAGAAATCATCGAAAATATTGAATATAGCATATTAACCACCCAAATTTTAAATATAATATTTTAATCACGTCTTTTATTATGGCCACGATTATTTAGCCACTAATGAAGGCTTGGAGAAGACTGAGTGAAAATTTTGAGGTTTAATATGTTATATTTAATATTTTGGGCGATTTATATGTAAAAGCATTTAAAAAATAATAATTGCTTAAATATTTATGATTGTGAGTAATGTGGCCATGAGAAAAGCATGAACTGTCTGACACTTCATGTCCTTATCAATGATGTATGATTGATGATTTTGAAGGAAGAAAATACACTATTTTAATCAAAAAGTGGCGTTTTGAGCTGAGGTTATGCCAGCACGTTTAGAGATGCATTGCACTAGTATATTAAAGAAAAATCTAAAAGGTTAGATAAATAATATATATATATATATATATATATATATATATATGAGTTTATATGAGTGTATGTGAATTTGTAATTAAATTTATTCAAATTTTAAAAAAAGAAATCTCGAAGAAAATGTTGTAATATTTGTTTTTATCAAATTCATAATGGTTTGATCGTGGCATGTGCAAATGTATCAGTTCTATAGTTCAAAAAATTGCATGTGTTAGTTTTATAAATAATAACTTTTCAAATGACGTGCATGTAATCATTCCTCGAAATAAAAGTAAACTTTAAACTTGTTGAGAAGAAGAAAAAATGAAGAGGAATAAGATCACACGAGAAAGTTTAAGGAGTATGAAGTGAATCCATTGTAGCCAAAAATCAATCATGATTGTAATAAAATTATACAACATGATTAAAGTCATGAAGCCCCCAACATCATGAAGATAAGATAACGCCAGGAAAAAAAATCATAGAGCTAAAGCCCTCACACCATAGTCCAAAATATTCAATGCTTTAGACAATGGCCTCATTAACAAATACAATAAATCAAAATAGAACCATAATATGACAAAGATTTCAACAACAAAATTATGACTTTCCCAATCCAATGATTTTTTTTTTTTTGCCTCATTATTCCAAAATTTTGACATTTAACTTAAAATTTTGTCTTATCATTCATTTTATGTATGTTTTAATATAATAGGACTGATCACAACATAAGTAAAATCATATTATTTTCTCTTTGCAAATATTGCAAATTTAAACACCTATTGCCATCAAATAAAATCATGCCATTGTTATGATAATTTTTTATTACGTGGAAGAGCTTGAGAGATAGTAGCTTTAAGATAAAAGAAGGATCCTTTGATGGGGTGCTTTGAATGTGTCACATAAAGAAAGAGCATTTGAAAAAAAATAGGGGCTAATAATAATTATCATCAAGAGAGCATCAATCACAACAAATAGAGAGGTTTCAACCCCTACTTATAAGATTATAAAACATTTTGAAGCAAATATGATAAACCTTTTACATATAAATTGATTATTGAATAGAGTGTATTTTTTTAACTAAACATATTTTTACCAATCGATCTAGAGTTATGAACACCCATAGATGCACTAAGCGATTATTTATGAGTGTGAGAATTAGGAGTTAGTCTCTTATCATATATATGTTAAAATAAAATAGTGATTGGACTTCACCAATAAACATTTTTTTAAATTGAAAAACAATTTGATCATTGGTGTATGTAGCCTTACCTTGATTCCTTTTTGCTTGATGCTTACTAACAAACAATGTCGAGCTAAGAGAGCCACGACCTTACTAATGAATGCCTCACATGCCTAGTGAGTGGAGTTGGACTGCATTAGTGTAAATACAAGAATAATTTAATTATGAAAATACATTGGGAGAGTCTAAATTAGAGCTATGAATAGAAGAAAGCCTAACTAAGGTGAATATTATATGAATGAGATTAGACTTGGTCATATTACAAGTTCATCAAGCTCAACAAAACTTGGTCCAAGACTTCACATATATTCTCTTATTTAGCATTTTCTAGAACTACCTATGGTTGAGTTTGAATTTTCTTATCTTTCTTAAATTAATTGAACGAGTCCATAAATGATTAAATAAACAAGTTGATAAACAAATTAGTGCCAACCATGAGGTTAAAATTAACAAATAATTAAGCATATTTAAATGAACAAGCTATTCAATAAATTTGGAATCATTAACCATCTCTTCAACCCCAATTAAGTAAAATAATAAAAAGCCTCAAATAAGCTTTCTTGTTATCATTAAACTTAGTCAAGTTCAAAACAAACTTATTCATTCTATTAAATTAATGCATACACAATTTAGAATTGCACATTAACAAGGAAAAAATATTCAGCTTAAATCATATCTTAACAATTCCAAGTTATTTTTGATATTTTTTCATATGAGAATAAAAATGAATTGTTAACTAACAAGCCCTAATGATAATTGTGTCAAATGCTATAATTATAGCCAAAATATTGAGCAGATCAGTGCCTCAATAATGTGATTGAAAATACTACACAAACAAATTGTGATTGACTAATGTTGCATTGGAGAAAAATTTAGATTGCCAACAAAAGGAGAAGAAAGGCTCACATTTAATTTTCACACTTGTGCGCTTTGATTCTTATGAAGTTTTGTTGCATTGATAAATAAGACGAAACAATCATCAGTCATGCTAGCTAATGTGTCAACAATAAGTGGGTTGAGAAGCAAAAAATATGATTTTTAGCATAATATCAATAATGTGCTCACACAACTCAACAATTATGACTTCGAGCGACAGGAGTGCGGTTATTGAGAGAGATCGAAATATAAAATGACATGTGAAAAACAAAATTAAAAGAAAGAAAAAGTAACCTAGCGTGAAAAACAAATGTATAATGTATTAATATTAATCAAGTAATTAAACAAGTTGTATTAAAAATAATTAATTGTGCACTATACATGCCAACATTTAGCATAATAAAGACATTTACACAAGTCATTTTTATTTTGGAAAACAAATAAATTATTCATGAACATAAATAAAAAGTTAAGTTATATCTTGGTTTGTTTTATTTAACCTTCTACTTGCAAAAAGCATTCAATTTTGTTCAATTACTAACTCGAATGAGGATCAATCCACTAAGTTCGAGCAATTCATCGAATGCATTAGTTCATGGTCAAAGACCAGCTTGATTTACCCTTGCATGAAATTAAGTCACAAGAAATGTAAATTGAAAGCGAAAACAAATACGTTAACTGATAGCAAAAATAACTGAAGAATTTTCCAGTCAATATAAAGTTGAAACATTAAAAAAGAGTTTACCAAACAATAAGTAAGCTTAAATTCAAAGCTTATTCCCAATACATTTAGCTCCAATCAATAAATTTAATAATTTATGCATTAAATAAATATCTAAAAAAATAATTAATAGCAGACAAATTGATGCTATTTAATGCTCTTATCAGATATAGGTTATGACTCTAAAGGCTCTTCATGTTGAGCATTCTACAAGCTTGAAAATACTGATAGGGAAGCCAGCTCATGGTGTTGAATGAGATGGATGATAAATAGAAAAATCACATAAGACTTCAAATTTCTATAGAAGATTATATAATAAATGCTTTCTTGGCAGCCAATCCTTGATAAAATATATTCGGTTTTCATGAAGCTTGACTTTAAATGCTTTCTACTTCCAAGAAGTTTCCCATCTCTTACAAATTAATCAGAAATTATTGCGAGTTATATGACTTCTTAGGATGATTTTCAGTCATGTAAGTGTAGTTGACATTTAGGTTCATGTTTGGATAATAGGTTTTAAAGTAGGTATCAATAAATATTAATTTGATCGGGGCCTAACTCTAAAAGTTTGGGTTTGGGTTAGATGATTAATGTTCAGGTCAGCTTTTGATATAAATTGAATGCTTCATTATTATTTGGGTTAAGTTTGAGTTTACTCGAATGATACAAAATTAGTGTAGGTTAAGGTTAGTAGGGTTTGGTCTGGTCATCTGTTTTTTTAATTAATTGGGCTATGTTCAAACAAATAATAATAACAATAATAATAATAATAATAAATTATGAGGTCAAGCTCGTATCATGTAAATTCTGGTTGAGAAAACATTGAGTGAAGCTCAAACCCGACTTATCAACTTGATTGGCAACCAAATTGGAAGCATAAGTTTCAGCACATGCAGCCAATTTTTTGCCAATTATTTTGAGCTTTTTTTTTTAATTTAAGAGCTAAACAACATAAATGATTTTTGAGACAAATAAATGAGATGAGGAGCTCATGACTTCTACGCTAAAATATTTTTGGGGCTTTTGTTGCAAGTTTGTTATTTCATAGGTTTTTATTGCAATGATTTTAACCACTATAAAAGATCCACATAAGGTTTAGTAGGACTACGTAAAAGTTTGAGATTGGATGAAAATTTTCTTTTTTATGGCTCGATTGACTTGTGTGAACATAAGATTGGCTCGATTAACTTTTGTGAACATAAGATTGGTTCGATTGACTTGGCTTTGCCAATTAGTTGTTATAGTCTAGCTGTCGACTGTTGATCTCTAGATAAGGAGGTCTTGTCAGTAGAACAAGATTAGACTACCAGACAGAGAGTGAATCACCATAATCCAATAGATAACTCATTCCTTGACAAGGTTGTCGTTCGGGATATTCTTGGGCTGTATTATTGTTAATCATTGGTCTCTAATATGGAATTTCAGAGGCATCCATGAGACTCATAATGATACTGCCCGAGTCTAGTCGAAACGATAGGCAGGTTGATGACTTCGCTCTCCTCGATTAGCCTTAGTCCTTAGTTGGAAGGTCTGCACCCAGTCGAATTCCAGCCCCGATTCAGGAGTTTACATCTAGTCAAGTGAGACAGTGGTCCATCATTGTACTTTTCTTTCTTCAGAATCGTCTAATCTTGTCGAGATTCGTGGTAGCACATTCCCGATGCACACTAATTTATCATGTATTTTACAAACAGGGAAAAAAATGGTTTATATAAAATTTTGCATGCATGCATTGGATGCTACCTTTTGCATGAATTTTCGAACAAATTTAAAGTTCATGTATGATGACATGATTCCCATATAATTTACCTTTTTTTTTTCTACTTTTTTATATCATGTGAAATAACAAATGCATAGAAGTAATATTTAGGGCCATCTCAAGGAGTCGAGTCAAAGTTACATGGAGAAAGGAGAAGAGGCACGATTCGGAGAAAAATTTGCGTATGTAAGACGTTTGCAGAGCTGCGTACATCGGATATTATTTAGAGGGTATTGGGGGGTTATAGGTAAGTTACAGAGATATTAGAGGAGGGTATAACGAGGATATAACCCGTTAATACCCACTGAATAACCTCCGATGTACGCAGCTCTGCAAACGTCTTACGTATGCAAATTTTTTTCCACGATTCGAAGCTTAAAGATAATTCAATGTTTTTGCTTATAAATAAACATGTAATTAGTCAAATAAACAATTAAACAAGCAACTTAAATCCTCAAAATAATCGTAAGACATCGTTTCTCAAAATGTAAAATGTATCTAATTAAGCAGATCATTTTATTTTCTTAAAAGTAATTTTTACTTGTGGACTCAGCCATGGATGAAGACGTAAAGCCTTACGACGGCATGAACTTTTCCTTCATTGCTTTAGACGTACAGCTAAATGATGTCTTGGTTTATAGCAATTGCTCTCGATTTCTGATACAAACGCGGCATTTATTTCAGAAGAAAATTCAGCATCGACGTCACTTCAATGTTAATATTTCTCCTTATAAAGTGAATGCTTCAATTACTTTTTCTTTCTGCATTAATGTATTTTTTAAATCATTAAATAATTTTACATGTCTTATTGTATACAATAGAACTATCGACGTGAATATTAAAGAGAAACGAACCGCAGAGAAAGCAAAACTTTCATATGAGGTGAGAGATTGATCGACAATTCAATGTTAAGCATGAGAAATCATGTCTCTATACCTTGGATATGTCAATGCTCCGGAGATGGTTACCCACTCAATTGCGACAAGATTGGTCGGGGGTGAGGGGCAAATTATCCTGATAGCGAGTCTCGTCGAATACCCTGCATAGGTAGCGACTGGGGTTGTAATTGAGTCGAGTCGGGTCGAGTTTATCATTGTTCGGACTTTGCTTGGTTTAATTATGAGTTTTTTTTATATTCGTTGTGTCGAGCTCGAGCTTGTGTCGAGCTCTCATATATTGTTCAAGCTTGACTTGTTTACATTTTTCAACGTTTGAACTTGATTTGTACTTGATTTGTTTATGACAAGTGAATGAGAATTCAAACGAGCTAATAAACGAGATAAAAATTCAAACGAGTGTAAAGATTTTTTTATAAAAAATTAATAAATAATTTAACCTAAATCCTACGAATCAACAAAAATGACAAAATAATGCCCTAAAAGATCTAAATCTTGTTTCTCCTTTGTTTTGCCATAAATTATGGAAATTGTCTAAACTGCAACAATGACATACAAGATCTTAAATCTCATTTCTCCTCTTTTTTGCCTTAAATTTCGGATATATCAAAAGAAATTTGAAGGAGTATTTGTCGAATTTAAAGAAGTTGAAGCGTATGAAATGGGAGGTGACAAACAATGAGAAAAAATGTGTGTTAATCAGACAGGACATAAGAGCAAAGTGAAGAGGGGTGATATATCAGATACTAGAGTTTCAAAGATGCTTGCACACCACAATCTAATCATTGCCTTCTTTCCTTGCACGTCGAGGAAAAGTAAGGTTTATGGGGGTCTCAAGTTAATTTTAAGTGGCATTTCATACATAACACATAAATTTTATGTAATTTCATATAAATTAATTTAAATTTAATAAAATAAATATATATTTAATAATTAATCTAAAAAAAGTATTCGTACAATAAAATATTACTATTAAATATATAATTGAATAAATTCTAGTTAATAAAATTTTATTTAAATAATATATGATACAAACTATCACTGAATGTAATATCAATTATTTAACAAATTACTTACTAAACAACAAATGAGTTTTTCGTAAATATAAATGAACAAGTTTGACTATGTTTTTGTTTTGTTCATTTAAGCTTCAAGCTTTTAAAAATTGTTCAAGCTTGTTTATTTACTTATTTGAACAAACATGATCAATCAAGCCGAGTTCAAGTTGTTCATCGAGTGCATTAGTTCATTCACAACGCCTAGCGGCGAGAAGATCTACCCTAGACCTTGTGAGAGGGGAGAAATGGGTATTGTATAACTTAAGTCAAACAACAAGTGAGCCATGACCCACCCGATGAAACAAATTGACTGATCGATCGACCGACCGATCGAAGCAACATGTCTTGTAGAGCTTATTGGCCGGATCTCTAGACAAAATGGACAACTGTATTAGACCAACCGATTACACCCACTCGACATATGAGAATTCCTTACGACCGACTGATATGATCGATCACTCGTCGGCCTACAACACACGCTTAAACTCATAATTCATTGTAAACAGTCATTCTCTATCAATATTATGATAATAATTAATTCAGATTATACGCAATAATTCTATTAAGGGTTGTTACCATAACGGTTCCCACATTTCTTAATTGTACTAATTATACCCCTTTAAATAGACAGTCTTAAAAGGAATAAAGGGACGCTCTCTGGCCTTCCCCTAAGGAATTACCGCGCACTCTCTCTGTCTCTCTTTTTCTTTCTCTTTCTCTTTTACCTCTTCGATCACGACTCTCAATGTGTGTTCACAGAAAGACAAGTTCAGATTCAACACTTATCAATCTTAAGATCTTAATATAAAAGGTCTCACGTCAATAATCACTTTCGCTTAAGAAAATGTATTCTCAATGTCCGCTCAAACTATACATCAAATATCCATTTAGGTGATTGTAGTTTTTAAAGAAAATGATTTTAAATTTGTGGCGAAGAAATTTTTAAGAAAATGTGGTGATAATTATAATATATTTTATTTAAAAAAAATTAAATATTAAGTTTCGTGCACCAATTGCACCATAAATTTTTATTAGAAAACAGAAAGAAAACATCTCTCCAAACAAAAATATGGCGACGGTCTTAAACGTAGAACAAACAAAAAACTATCCCAAACATACCCTAAGAACACTTGCTCAATTGATTTAAATCGAACAATTAACTCTAATCCTGTTTGCTGGTGTAAAAATTTAATAACCCTTCATTACTCATGCATGTAAAAATGAAAGTTAGATGAGGTCATATATGTAAAAACATAAGAAGTGTGTGGTATGTATGTAAATACCCCAAGCTACATGATGGTCAACCACTTAATACATGAATATCAACAAATATTTCATAATGAAACTACTAAATTGTTACCGACTTGAATAAATTAATGTTAACATTCATCAATAGGCTAAATAACTTCAAGCATGAGGCAAATATAATTAATGAAATATAGCTATCATCTACAGAAGAAGCATTTTCTATCCGGATTTCGGACGTAGCTCTACTTGTGACGTAGGTTATTCCTGAGTTATTTTTAGTTTATTTCTGGGTTATTTTTAATAATACCAAAATAACTCAAAAATAAAGACCGCAGGTTATTTCTTGGTTATTTCGGTATTATTGAAAATAACCTGAAAATAACTCAGAAATAACTTCCGTCATACCTAGAACTACGTCAGGAGTCCGCATAGAAAAATTTTTGCATCTAGTGGTACGTCACGTAATTATTGTTTAAGTTTTAGTAATTTAAAATCATCAAAAAGTCAATGAATTAAGCAGCCTTATTTGTGTATTATGAATTAAATATAAAGAATGCATGGAAAAGTCAGTATTTTCTTGGTTTTAATTATTATTACGCGCTCCAAGTTGAAAATTTTAATTCCGGTTTTTATTTTATTTCATTTTTTTCTTAAATAATATTACTTTTAATGCTGCAGATTAAAAAATCAATAAACTCAAAAAATTTGAATTTTTGTTCGGGATCGAGATTGGATAGAAATAAACGAGCCTGTCTATGTGCCGAAACTTTTTTCGAGTTGAGCTCGAACTGACTTGAGATTGATTCGTAGTATTTTTTTTGTTTATAAACTTATTTATATGATGCTAAGTAAATATGAATATAACGAGTAACTCGCAAATTTCAATTTGAAATATTTCCAAATAAATCAATTCGAGCGAGTTAGTTTCAATTTTTAGCCAGATCAAGCCGATTGTGAGCTGAAACATATCCGAATAACTCAATTTAAGCGAGTTAGTTTTAATTTCGGGCTAGATCGAGCTCAATTCAATTTTGAGCCGGCTAGGCTTGAAATCGAATATAACGTGTCAGAAGTCTGTTTCAAGCAGCACTAAATCTATCCAAGCCGGCTCTAGTTTGGCCGGAAATCAGATCATTAACAGCCCTATCCGTGCCCAAAAACTTTTTTTTTTGTTCTTGTAGATTTTAAAAAATAAAGGTGTTTTTTGGTTAAAACGATAATTATAATAAAGTTGGAATTAAAATGTATTTAGTTAACTAAAGTTAGAAGTATAGTTTATGTACATCATTTACATATTTTACATTAATTTCTGTAATTATTAATCAAAAGGCAGTATTTACAGTGAAGAGTACTGCAAATGAGCTGAATATGAAATGATAAGTTGAGTGAATTTTACACACATACCCCGCAATTCTTATGTATTTACATATTTAGGACCCAAACTTACATATTTGCACGGGAAATTTACATACATACCACACAATACGTATGTATTTACATATCTAACGCCCAGAGTTTGGTATTTACACTTATAATATTTTGATGTCACAATTCTTTACATTAAACAGTGTATTTTATTATTTCAAAAGATAGTGATTGTGATATTTCTTATGTGTCGTAAGGAATTGAGGGGTATATTTGTAATAAATGTTTAGGTTGATGTATGTAAATGACCCAATTTATAATTGTAACACTTTGATTCCTACGCACTGTTACATTAAATACTTGAGTCATATGTATGTAAATGTAACAAGTTTAGATGCTGGATATGTAAATACATAAGAATTGGATAAATTGTGTGTTAGATACGTGCTAAATTACAAAATCTAGTTTATTGGGTTCATGTAATAACAACTTAAATGCAAATATTCGATTATGTTGGATCTTGAATTGTCTCTTGTGAATCCTTTTCGAGATTTTAGGGTTGAGTAAAGCGAGAAAGAGAGAGAGAGAATCGGTCAAAGTCTCTTTATTCTCTTTTTTGTCTTTTGTTTATAAGAGTGTAGTTTGTACAATTAAAGAAATGAGGGAAAAGTTATGTAAACCATTTAATATGACTGATACTCTTATTGATCGTATGAATTTCATATCGTAACTGCATTACAATTTGAATTTTAACATTGTGGTAATTGGCTGGCCAACTTGTTTGAATTCGACAGACTGAGGCGACCTGCTGAGTGACGCTGTGCCTCTCTTTGAAGTACATTTTAACATTGGCGATAATTGATCGGTCGAGAGGCCTAGTCGAATGTTGATCTCATCCGTTGCGGTAAAGGCGAGTCGATCGGTTAGCCACGATCAAGGATTCCCGCCTACGTCGCGGTCAGTTGGGACTGTTAGCAAGGTTTGCATTTTGAATTCTTGGTTATAGCGTGTTGGTCGATTATTGATCATGTGGTTGGCGATAGAAGCAATATGACGCCTTGGTTGTCTCGTCGTCGGCTGGGCCGCTTGAATACTTTGAGATTTGTGATGACAGTTGGGGTGTATATATATTAGACCCTCAAATTCTTTTGCTTCTTGAAAGTGAATAAAGACAGATAAATTATTATTGTTCAATGGTAATAAAATCAAGACATTCAATTTAATAATTAATTCTCGTCCGACATTTTGCTCATTATGCTCTATAAATAGAGTCATAGGCTTGACGTTGCATTCGTTGTCGTCACTTTTCCCTGATCAACCAATTTGAGTTATGGCCAACGATCCGAGGGAGCTTTATAGACCAAAAGATTCTGGCGAAGATGGGCTATGGGCCCTCAACTTTTGTAAAGAAGCCAAAGTTTAAGAGAGAAAAGTAACCGAGGACCGAACCTGCGCCGACTAATCAAGTCGTCTCTTCCAAGAACCTAGAGAGGCAGGCGTCGAAGGCCCCTCGTCAAGAGACCATGATTCCTGAGCCGGACATGGGTGCTATATTCAGAGGCCAGCACACCTTGCTCATTGAAGGCGTCGAGGAGAGCGAAAAAAGGTCAAAGTGAACAAAGATTGGTATATTTCCTCAGTTGCTATTGCAAGAAGGCAAAGACACCCACAACAAAAGAAGGGGAGAAGATATCTGGAGACCATCTTCTCATTACATAGATTCATGAGTACGTAAAGATTTTTTTGGCCACCATAAATTTTTAAAAGATCATTGACATTTTTCATATGCATATGAATTAATCAAGTCAAAGGGTCGCCAGGATGGTGGGCAGTCGAAAGAAGCTGCGGAGTCCGTAGTTGTAATGAACATTCTATAGGCTAAGCCAGTGAGAGTTCTGCTGGTAGTCATTTCGGGAGGATACCAATCGTCCGCTCCTTTGCCCATTGCTGGTACTAGACAGGAGTGAATGGAGCATCAGTCGCCTTCCCCCTTCGGTCTTTGGTTATATATATATATATATATATATATATAAATGGCCACGAAGTACTCCCCCACCCTCTTCGGCTCCGTTAAGGACACTGGTCCTTTGTTCTTGATAGAGAACGAGGCGAAGGAGTTGTAGAGGAAGTATGTTATGCAAGGCAACGTCACCCTCCAAAAGTTGTCGGGGTCAGCATGGGCGACATAATTTCTGGGCAAGGATATGGGCTTTTACTAAGACTGGTTCAAATATGGTCTTCAGTTTCCTTTGTATGACAAGCTCGGGAGTGCCTTTAACACGTATGAGGTTATTCCGGCCCAAGTAATGCCAAACTTCATAATCACTATGATGACGTTCGTTCTTTTCTATCAATGGGAGCATATTTCATGGAATATCAACCTCTTTAAGTTTTTTTTTTCTCATTTAAGGTCAACAGGAAGGGCTCTGCATGTTTTGGGTGGGGAAAGAGCTCCACTTGACAGGAGTGAAGAACAAAATAAAGGACTAGAAGAGGAACTTCTTTATTGGTTCTTGTTATGGTGCTTGGGGGATTCAGAACGAGCTAATAAGACGCTTAATGTCAAAGTCGAGGTCTCTCCCAGAGAGCATGAAGGTCTCCAGGGAGATGTTGACCGGCCATCATCAATCGGTCTTGCAATATACTGTAGATGTTACAGTTACTCGTGCGTTAGCGGGTGAGATAACGTAAGCTCTGTGGCGTGATTCAGACATTGTAGAAGCTGCTTAAGCGAGGGGAGGCGACGGAAAAGTTTGCTACTAAGCTCCAGAAGCAGAAGTGTCCCTTGCAGTCAGGTAATCCTGTAAGAGACAATAATCCGCCCCCTTATAATGTGGTCGCGAAATACCTATAGGAATGGGGTGGCACGTATATAAATTATTATGACTTTAAAGTCCTTGTGAAGATAGAAATGGAAATATGTTTTCAAACATTTTATGGACTGATCAAAATTATAATATCTTAACACGCCAGTTGTTTTGAAACAAAATAGTAAAAAAAAAAAATTGAAAATGAAGGGTAAATTTGTTATTAAGACTTCATTTGAAACGGCTCTAGCTTTATGTTTAGGGTTGTTTACTAAATTCTTGTGATAAAAGTAAAATTTGTTAAAAATTGTAATAGATAACATAAATATTCATTAAATAAATTCTTTTAGTGTCCTTATAGCTAATATACAGTAGTATATTTGACTTTTAAATTATTTTTTATTATGAATTTTTCAAAAAATAGAAAAAAATAGCAACTGATAAAAAGTAAGATAATGTTCATAAAAAAATAGAAAAAAATAATATAAAAAGCTTCCGATATGAACCCCATCTTCACACAATTTTGAAAAAAAGAGTTTTTTTGGAGTGTTGGAGAGGACTTGTGGGAGCCATGAAGAAGGATTCTTAAAGGTTCTGTGTGTGTGTGTGTGTGTGTGTGTGTGTGTGTGAGTGTTTAAAAGAAGAAATGTGTGTGTGCGCGTAAAAGAAGAAGTGATCAGGGGCAATTATACGAGTCTCTAGCCACACATAATGTTCAGTATAATCTCCTTAAGAAATACGTCGTCATAGAAGATTTGAACCCCTGACTTGAGGGATCTTATACCGTGCATGTCAACCAACAAATTGGGATACACGACACACACACACCCATATAGATATATATATATATATATAGATTGCTTTCGTGAAATTTAAAATGCATTAAAATATCTATATTTTGTTTTTATTTGAAGTGTTTGCGCGTTAATTTACATTATATTTTTTAAGCATATCATTAAAGTAGATAAATTTGATGATTTTTTTTTTTAATATAACATATATTGTATTATGTTTTTGTTACACTAAATCAAGCAAAACTTACATGAGACATTTGTTTTAACTGATGGTTAAGTCTCTGGGCTAAAGGCTCACATTTGGGCCAAAAAGAAAAAGATCGTTCAGCCCAAAAGAGAGCCCAATATGATTGTTTGATGCTAAAAACATTTTTACAATAACAATACTTTTTTTTAATATATCATTTAGTTAAAGTAAAAAAAGAAATTAACATTAATTTTAAAAATCACAAATCTCCTCAAAATATCATCATATATAACAACTTTAATTTCACAAATGCATTTTATGTATGCAAAAATTGAGTCATAAATGTTACCTTCCTTATCCCTAAAAAGCTCATGCTATAATGTTGCAAGACAAATGTAATGAGAACAAAAATCAAGAATTTTGAATCTCTTTGCCTTGAACTAGTTAAATTGAATCAAATCAATCAAATCTATAGGGGGCTCCCATTTCTTGTTTAAATGCCTTGTGCAAAGTACTAAGATGCTTACTGATGTGGCACATGATAACACTATACTTTTTTTTTGATTGGCAAGAAGAGATCATTATCAAAATCTTCTCAGCCAGAGAAGTCTAAATTAACATATATTTTAGCATGAGATACTTTGAATAACACAAAATTTTATGAAATATTTTGAAATTTGACATTTTTTTTTTAATCTTAGATCTCTACATACCATAAAATCACATGCCATTTATGCCATAGGAATAATCTCAAGATGACTATTTTATTGTAAAAATGTTAGAGTTCCATCATTATTATTAAATGATTTATAACTTCAATTAGAAACACCTTAGACTTACTATGGCTCCTCCAAGCCTCCAATTTTTCAAATTTTAGTGGCATTAATTTGCTCTTGTTAGAATGAAGAAATTCATATCATTTTTTTTGTCAATTGTTTAGGTTTTATAATATTGATAAAATTTAATCGCGCGCCTTTGAGATTATTCAAAATAATATAATCTTCATATAATTTCTACAATAAAGACATTTAAATTTTAGCATCAATAGCTATAAATTGGTCTCCTTCACTAACATTGAGATCATCACTATCATTGGCCATGCTAAACTATCAATCTCATCAACCACTTTGGCCAACCCTTTCCTAAATGAGGCCATTGGGTTGACCTAAGAATGGAATCGTACTTTAACTTTTTGAATTGAGATGGAA
Source organism: Phalaenopsis equestris (assembly GCF_001263595.1). NCBI lineage: Eukaryota > Viridiplantae > Streptophyta > Magnoliopsida > Asparagales > Orchidaceae > Phalaenopsis > Phalaenopsis equestris. Next base: position 694,236 of record NW_018164891.1, read on the forward strand.
TTATGAGTATGAGTTTTCTCCTTAGGATGGGATTGAAAAGGAAACCTCCCAACATCAACGTTAAACTTATGCCACCCAACTTTTAAATCATTTTATTACTAATGATATTGTCAGCACATCCTTAGAGATACATGATCATGTGTGTAGTGATGTATGTTTTAATTACATAAGTATATTTGTTTGTCAAATATTATTCCAAATTATGAGTTTGAGCATCCCTCAAAGAACTTTGTTATTTTTTAAATTAATTTAAGTAGTAGTCTGCTAATTCAAAAGTTAAATTTTAGTTTTGAAAGGTGCCTAAATATCCTAAACTTTTAAAGTTTAAATCTAAGCTAAGATAAATGAGCTTAAAATGATTTAAATCTTCTCAAAATTGGTTTAATCAAACCATGATTTTTTCCATATTGTAGTTGAAAATTGGAAACTAGTACTTCTTATTCTCTTATGAGATAAAACAAACATTGGAATTTCATATTATAGTTAAGTTTCTTTAACCCTGCAAAAACTCCTAGGAATCTCCATTCCCCATGATGCTAAATATTTTTCTTTCTATGAAGGAATTGATATGAATCATCATTGAAACTATGAGAGAGAGTGAGAGAGGGAGATGGATAATAAATTTAGAATTATGATAGTCTTAATAATCAATTTGATTCAATGTTAGTAATATATGTTATACAATTTATTTTTTATGTTATGATAGTTAATGAAAAAGTATTGAATGTAATAAAATAATCTTCACTATTTTTTAGTTACTTAAATGACTTAGTATTAGTAGAATTAAAATTGAATATATTATATGTAGTTTTAGTAAGAGCGCTATTAAAAATGATTAGTTCATAACATTGAAAGATAAATTGATACAAATTTGTCATAATTTTAAATATCTTAGATAAATTATAAAAGAGCATGGGAATGTAGATGAAGACATGGCATTTGGAGTTAAAAATGGGTGATTAAAATTGGGAAGAATATCTTAATAAGTATGATTTCAAATGCATGATACCATGAAGGCTTGAAGATTATAAAAATTTAACTAGACTTATGATGGTTTATAGATTGAGAGCTTAGCAATAAAAGAAGTCATAGATATTCAAGCTAGATGCAATGAAAATAAAAATATTAAGATGAATGTGTTACAAAATTAATAAAAATAAATGATTATATTAGAGTGAAAACAATTAAACCTTAGATAATTGAAAATAATCTTAATAGTTTGGACATAAAACAAATTGACAAAAAATCTTTAGGAATAGAGAAGAGAACAAGCATGCTAAGACTATTTTGTGAGAATAAGTTAACATCTCAAATAATATTAAAAATGAAATAAAGGAGTAAAAATGGTCTAAAAATTCATCTTTACTCAAATAGATATTAAATAAAAATAAATATGCTATCAAATTATAATTAAAATATGATCTAGCCCTTCTAGCTCACACTAGAATTAAATGGCTCTAACTTATGATTGGTTGGTTCAACAAGAGGCATTAGATCATATGATATGGCCCCCATTTAAAAAATATGAAGTGAGGGTTCAACCCTTCAACGCATAACATATGTGGTTAAGAAAAAAAAAATATTTTTTAATAATGGTACGCCAATAGAATAATGACAACTCATGCCTTTTTTCGTTCTCCATATAAAGAACTTATTAGAAACAATCAATCCTTGAACATCACCATAATTCATTTTATGCAGTCCTCTCCATTGTGGCTTAATCATTGGTGCCACAATGATTCTTTTATATTTTTATATGTAAAGCCTAAACTTTGATATTCACTTCTATAACATTTTCGTGTCATGATCATACCAAGACGTAGCATAAAAATAATTATTTTACTTCTTAAAAAATTAAGAATAAATACAATTCTTGATTTGATACTAAAGATTTGGATGTCATATATGTAATTATTAAAACATTAGTGTATGACACTTTATTATATAAGTATTATGTGATATATTTATATAATGCTTTGAAAAAGCACAATAATAAAATAAATAATCATAATTATCAATTGTCATTATATTCATAATTTAGATGATTTACATATCTACCATATAATTAATTTGTTTATATATATATATATATATATACCAACTAAATTTTAATATTTTTTTTATATAACACCCAATTTATTGACATCATTTAAAAAATTTCACTATTTTTTTTTTTGCATTAAAAGTATCATGATTGCTGTCATTTGAGGTTGTAGGGCAACATATGAGATTTAAATTAATAAGATTTTGTAAATCATGTAAATCCGGATTACTAGATTCTGAAAGTTTTAAGTCTTAAAAATTATTTGGCAACACATTTTGAAAACATTTGACAATTCTTTTAAAATTATTGAAAGTATTATGTGTTATTCATGTGTTATTGTGTGTTATTCAAGTATTATTGATGTGTTATTGTGTTATTATAATACCGAGAATATTTCTAAAGTACAATAACTCCTGAATAACATGAAGAAAATATTTCTTACTGTTACGAGTTTATCACCCCTTCCACCACATAATTTTATTGTACTCTTTCACCACGTAATTTTATTGGACTCCGTAAGTAACTTTTTAAGGGATGAGTACTCATGTAATATTTTTGAAATAGGGTGCCATATGCAATGTGCTGTTCTACTCCGTCGTCGTTTTCTTCTTTGATTGCAGGGCTACCCACTGGGCTTCTCCCTCAATCTTCTCTATCGCGTTCGTTTCTCTGAGGAGAGTTGAAGAGGTAAGACTCATCAGGATAAAAGGAAGAAGAATCTGGGAGGAAGAAGGTATAGCCAGCAAAAATGAGCGTGATTGACATATTGACGCGTGTTGATTCGATCTGCAAGAAATACGACAAATACGACGTCGATAAACAGCGCGGCGACGGTGGTAATTTCGCCGGCGACGATGCCTTTGCTCGCCTATACTCGTCCGTCGAAGCCGAGATCGAGGCCGCCCTTAATGTAATCCCGCCTTCTTAACCCTATTCGCGTCTACATTATCTTCCCTGCCCCCGTTTTCTTCTGACTGTCGCTTTGATTTTTTCAATCTCTTCGTGATTTCTAGCTGATCGGAGGTTTTTTTTGTTCCTGCAGAAATCGGAATTGGCGTCTCAGGAGAAGAATAGGGCGGCGGTGGTGGCCATGAACGCCGAGATCCGGCGCATCAAGGCAAAGTTGCTCGAGGAGGTCCCGAAATTGCAGAGGTTGGCGCTTAAGAAGGTACGCTGGCCACGTGCTCAGATCTTCGTGAGGTTTTTCTCTTGCATATTTTGTGAAGTAACATTTTGCTGTTTTTGTTATCAAGAATGAAAGGGTTCTTCTATTCTGCAATTTGGGCTATTGAATTTGAAGATCTTCATGATTATGATAATATAGGGGAATCAGTATGTGTCATTCAATAATGTTTTCAGGGGGTATGTTGGACATAATTTAAGGAAGATCATATTAATATTGGAGAAACGATTTACCAATATGCTAAAAGACTATTATTTTGGTAATTTTTGTTTGAAGATAATTATAATAAAGATAAAATCTTGGGACAACAATAGTCAAGATGGTGGGCATTAAGGATAAAATCCGTGCCAATGGTGTGTTGAAGTTGAAGATATCTATAGTTGAACAATGAGTAGTGGTAAAATTGTTTGTGCAGTGTCCAAATGGTTCCAATCAAATTAGGATTAAATCGAGGATCTAAATTAAATTCATATCCCTAAATGAGTCACCTTGATGTATGCTTTGGTAGATGGAATAGTTCTAAGAAATGAGAAATATTTTGATGTAAAATTTAGAGCAATTAAGATAATTTATAGGAGGCAGATGGGCTTAGAATTGTTCTAGTAAATATTGAGTGCTTGAAATAAAATTTTAGTGGGTGTATTTTTTAAATATAAATCAATATTGTTGAAAGATTAGAAATGCTAGATTTACCTTCATTCTATCAAAAAAAGAAAAAGAATCTATAGATAAGTATAATTCATCTAGAGTTAAAGGTGGGAAAATGGAGAAAAGTCTCATGAGTATTATGTAAGAAGATTATATTATGAGACCTAAAGTTTAATTTTAGTAAATGAGAAACTAGTTATGCTGTATGAATTAGAGTGTGGCAACAAATAAAGCTCTAATCCAACTGAGTAAGAAAAAAAGTGAAATTTAAAGTGGATGTGTGACAAGACTAATATGTCTAGTTATCTAGAATTAGTAAAAGCAACACGTTCTGAAAGTCAGGAGATAAATTATAGATATAGATGGTTTGAAGAGGTAAAAATAAGACCTCAAAATGGCTCAATAAGATTGGTAGATAGAGTTAATTGGCTATGGAAGAATAGAGGCAGAGAAAAAATAATATGGCTAGAGATTTTGCAAAATAATAGAGTTAACTCTTATATGAATGAATTTCAAGGGATGATTAAAAGGGATGATGTAAAGTAGTTTGGTGTGCTGATGACTACTCATAATGATTTTAGACTTTTAGCTAGAAGATGCTTTAAAAAATGCAAAATATAATGTTTTAGCATTGCCAAACAAATCACTGACATAAGCAGTGAGACTACAAGGACAATTATCATTGGTTCTTTTGTAGTAAAGTTATTCAAGTGCAATGGGCTATTAATGCTACTAAAGACATCTAATTACAATTTTCAAATTTGATTATTTGTTTATTTTAATTTAGTTGGTATTATTTTATGGATTAATTGTACTTCACCTCATTCATTTCATCATAATGCATGCATATCCTTAATGTGGTTTAACAATGTGTGTTTAATCGCCACATGCTTTTGATTAATGCACCATATTGATTTTTGACATTTGATTTGATGGACCGTATTAAAAAGATGTTCTCATCGAAGGATTAAATTTGTAATGGGACCATAGGATATTAAGGCTGAAATTTGTAATGGGACCATAGAATATCATAGTCCCCTCCTTATCAGCATTAGTCGTACTTGCCCTTATCCCTCCTCTCCAACATTCACAACTAGGCAATTGACACCAACTCGCTCTTTCTTATTTATCATTCAATCTCCAATATTTAACTTTACCGTCTCGACCTCTCTAGTGATGTCTTATCTTCTTCATTTTTTTCCTATAAAATTTTTAATGCTTCTCCATTTGGATCTTGATACTCAAAGTATGAATTTTGTATAAATCTTTTCTTATTCTCCTCTTCTTCCTCAATTCTTCTTGGAATAAGAATTCCGCAAAGTGATTAACTCAAATTCTCTTACAAAATTTTTATAGGGCTATTTTTTCCTTGGAAAATAAATCAAGAAGAGGTATTTTGCTACTTTGTGAACATGGAAGGAGTTTATCCATGTGGTGTCATTTCCTTTGGCATATTGGGAGCTTACAACTGGTTTCATAAAGGTGGAAGAGAAAAATGAGAATATGTGGTAAGTTTTTTTAAGGAAGTGCTCAAATTAGAGTGTAGAGGAAAAGGGAAGATGGTAAACTCACCATATCTTCATTTTTGGTGAGAATGCTACTTTTTTCATGATGTTAGATGGAAAATATTAATAACCAAGGAGTCAAAAGCAAATTGATGTTAAGTGCATATCTTTATACTAAATGTGGGTTATGTGCTTACCAATGGGGGTAAAGTGTGATTGCACCTTATTTTTTGTTATTCTTTTATGCTGTTTTGATTGTTTGCTTGAGGTAATACGATCAAGTTTTAGTTTTAGTTGTATACTGCCATTATTTTAATTTGGGGCAATTACATACATAGCAGCCGAAACATTTCTATTTACAAATCTAGCTCCTTCTTTCATCCTTTTTTCAAATTTTTACTCTTATATCAAAATTCATCATAAAAGCCCGACTCATGTTTTTCATTTTTATTAAATTCTCAATGGTTTGACCGTGACACGTATAAATACTTTAGTTTAGTAGTTCAAAAATATCACTTGGGTGCTAGATTTGATAATTAACAATGTTTTGGGTGCTATGTATATAATTTTCCCTTTTAATTTTCAGTAGGATTAGGCTGTCAAAGAAACATTTTGCTACAATGATACTAGGATTGTTGTATTTGAATATGGTTTGTTAATGGATTGAAGATGTCCTTTTTTGACATCCTGATTAGAGATCTATTCCCCCATCTTTCTTTTAGCTGTGTCTTTACCTTCTCTTTCTCCTATGACATGCTTTGTCTTATTACCTGCACAACATTCTTTTCCTTACCTCTTCTATTCTTCTTATATATATATTGTTTTATTATCTTAACAATTCATTGCATCAAAATTTATAATTGTCGCTTTTATTGTCTTATTTTATGTAATTTGGTATTCGAGCTCAATTTCATGTGAGGAATTTTTCATCTACGCCATGTCATCATTGGATTTTTTAATGTTTTGTTCAAAATCCCTTGATTTAATCTACCCAATACCTTATTCTTACTTTGCAATGACCATATCTCAATTTTCAAACCATGATTCATTTGGTTCACTCTATTCTAACAAAAAAAAAAAAGAAAAAAAAAAGAAGAAAGTCCTTCACCTCTTTATCTTATTTGTGCGATGCATGACTTGTCCTCTATTTTGTTTCCACCTTGCTATTACGAGTGTAAATGAGCCGAGCTTGAGCGAGCTTAGGCTCGGTCCGTGTTTGGCTCGTTAAATAGAACCATTGTTCGTGTTCGACTCGTTTATATATCGAGCTTAAAAAATTTGTTCACATTCAACTTGTTTGCTTAGCGAGCCGAACATGAGCTGTTTGCGAACAATGAGGCGTTTTGATAACCCTAATCAAACAATCATTGGATGTTAAAGGTAGGGGCGTAGGGGCGAGCTTTAAATCTTATTATTTTATTAAAATATTAATTTAAATAGAATTTAATATATATTTATTCTATTTTTAATATTAATTTTAATTGATTATAAATCTATGTAGCCTTGTAGTCAATTAAAGTTTTAAAATAATATTCATCAATTATATATATATGTGTGTGTGTGTGTGTGTGTTCAACTTAATAATTAAAATAAAATAATTTAATTATTTTATTTTATTTGTGTTCGACTTGTTTATATTGCAAGCGCAAAAAAATTTTTAGTGTTCAACTTGTTTGTTTAGCGAACAAATCGAACACGAGTTACTTAATAAGCTAAACACGAGTTGTTTGCGAACAACAAGCCATTTTGACTACCTTACTTGCTATAAGGGTCCCTACTATAGTTTTTTTGTTTTCATTTACCATAATTTTCATCCACATAAAGAATCTTGTTCTTCTTGTGATCTTCTTATCCCCAAGGCCTTATGTGCCCCTATTCTGCTTCAACCACTTGCAAACTATAAATGCTAAAAATGAAGCAATGCTTTTCAACATTAGATACTTGCAAATTTTTAAAGGTAGATGATATTGTTATCTTATCGTAGAGCACATCAAAATTAGATTTGATGTGATGTATTTTGAATAAGTTAAGTTGATCCCTAAGCAGATGTATTGATTTGAAGGAAGATGATGTTGTTGTATAAAGGATGTTTTAAAAGAATAGGAGTTGTAACAACAAGATTTTAGCAAGAACGTAGGGAATAAAAGATGCTTGTAAGCTTGAGATGATAGATATACATCAAGGTTGTAGGAGGAGAAAGTTTTCTTTGATGATTGAGCCAAACTAAAGAGAGGCAAACAATTTGGATCAATTTAATGGGCACTGCAGATATTTTTTGCAATAACCACATACAGAAATGATTGTATATCCTAAAATTAGTTTGAATTGAAATGCGAGGACTTGTGAAATTTTGGAGCTTTTGAGGTTGGACTTAATGTAAAAAGGAGATGGAGCTTGCTTGGGATCATAATTGTACTTATGACTAATGATATGATAAATTATCATAGGTTTTGGCTTGGCTATTTTGTGCTCTTTTTTATCTCAATTGAAATAAAATAACTATGAAAGAAAGGAAACATGGCAACAAGGAAAACAAAAAGAGGGAGAGAGAGAGAGAAAAAAAATGCAAAATTACAAGAAATGGGACAAATGTTTTTTTTGGGGTGTGGGGGTAATAAAAAACTTATTCCTACCTAGACTCATAAGTTCTGAAAGGTTTCAATTTGTAATGCAACTATAAGCGAGAAAAGGTTTAACGATCCAAACCTACTAGAGCTTGAGTCGAAGTGGCTAAACAAAGGATTGCCTAGAAGACAAGTTTGGAAAGAACTAAGCTATGAGTGTCTAAAAGACTTAATCCACCTAGACTTCCAAGTTCAAAGAGATTCGGATTTGGATTTGAATGTAGATTAACAACTTGGAGGTTCTATATTCAGAACCCATTAAAACTTGAATTGGAAATAATGATGCAATTTGACTTGATGATTTTGATTTTGACTTTATTTAGCTTTAATGAATTTGAGATTTGATTCTGATTGGGTTTTAATCTTGATTGTGATAGTTTGAAAATTAATTTTTTCTTTGTTTCTGATTGTATTTATGACTAATGATATGATCAATTATCATAGGTTTTGAATTGACTATTGTTGGACTGTTTTTGATCTCAACAACAACAACAACAAACAAGTTTTTATCCTACTAAGTGGGGTCAGCTACATGAATCCTTTTTCTCCATTGTGTCCTATTAAGTGTTATATTTTTATTTAATCCTAATAAATAAAAATTATTTTTTATACAACATGCCCAAGTCTTTTTAGGTCTACCTCTACCTTTCATACATAAGTCAAATCTAAAACATCGACTCTCCTAACGCGGTCATCAGATGGTCAATGTTTAATGCTATTTTTTATATTGTTTGAAAGAAAATAACTATGAAAGAGAGAGAAAACACGGGACAAAGCAAAAAAAAAAAAAAAAAAAAAAAAAAAAAAATGCAAAATTACAAGAAATTGTGGGACAAATGCAAATGCATTAGCAAATTGATTAATTTGCAAAAATAGAGTGATTTTTGTATATAATACCAAATTGGTGCGGGTAATGTAGCAAAATTGTGAAATATGACAGGAAAAAAAAAACAATTGAATACCAAATAGCGAATCATCAAATTGTTGATGTTGAAGCCTCAAGACATTGATGGTTGAATTCTTTAGGCAAGATGTTGAATCCTCAAAGTTTGAATGATGTATAAACTGGCAAACATCTATAAGCTGATTATTGGTAGACCATAACCCAATAATTCAATCATTATATCGCAATGTTTATAATTAATTTGAGGCTTCTTATAAATAATTAGATAACTAAAAGTTCAAACTAGCCCAAAGACTAATTGTAGTATAATCTTTATGAAAATACAAGACAAGTATAACCAGCGCTAATTCTTTAAACCTTATCTATTTAGATCATCACCAATTGGATGATAAACTGCATCATAAATCTAAGTTTGACCCTATCGAACCAAATCAAACTAATTCAATTTAGCCTTAGCTTATTAACTAACCCAACTTGATTAACCTAGTTGGATTAGTTGAACCCTTCGCAATGATGTGTACAGTAAACAAAAATCAACTGCTTTTGGTCAATTTTGTTAAATAAGTTGATTAATTCAAATCAGTCTATCATTGTATATGAAAGCATATAGTATTGTGGAGCTATTTTTTTGGGGAAATGAAAGGATTTGCGACATGGGCCTTTTTCCATGGTTGTTGTTCTTTCCTTTTCTTTTTCTCTTGGAGAAGAGTCTATTATTCATTGGTGATACCTTGTGATGGATATCACCTTCATTTGTACACTCTGGGATGGATTTATTAGCTCACTAGCACAATCATGCTTTTCCAATTCTTCCTCTAACAGCATTTCAAATACTCGTAATACAATTGTTCACAACCCCAGGGGAGTTGATGCAATGTGAGACTTCTACTCTCAATTATCTAACTCAAGTTTTTGATTTTGTTAGTCAATATTTATTAATCTATCATGTTCATGTTACTGTCCCTCTTTTTTTTTTTTTTTTTGATATTTGTTAGGAATAAGATGAGCAATTGTCATTTGGACATTCTTGTTATTATTTCTTGTCATTATCTTGCAATTAATAGAGATGGAATATTTAATAAATTAATGGCTATTATTGTAAATAGTAAAGCTTGGATTGCAATTAAAATGGTTGATAATGAACTAATTATACGGCTTTCTTTGGCTTTTTTGTGGGATTGATTCTGCTCTCTCCCTTCTAATTGTCAGGCTCTTTCTTCCATGCCATTGTCAGCACTTAAAAAAAGAAGAGGTTGTTTGGGGGTCGTCCGTAAGAAGCTGTCGGTCGCCGGAATCGAAATCCCATCGCCCGCTTCGGAAAGGACGTTTTAATTTACGTATATATATATATATATATATAT
>NW_018164891.1:705704-705964 GCF_001263595.1 Phalaenopsis equestris
TAAAGCAAACCTGTACGCCCGTGAGATCCGCTGTTTCTTAAGTATAACAAACCTAAATGCATCTCAAAAAGCAAAGTCCGAAAGAAACGTCGTCCACGAAACCCGAGGAAAAGCGGAGAAACTCCAGAAAATCGACAAAAAAGACTTAAGTAAAAGAAAATCCTCAAAAATCCCAGGGAAATCCCGAAAGAAAGAAAAAGTAACACGAGTGCTCTGTCCCAAAGCTTCTATAATACAAAGAAACAAAATTCAGGAGGGGG
>NW_018164891.1:707793-710964 GCF_001263595.1 Phalaenopsis equestris
AGAGCCAAACCGAGCTCGATCAAAACCAAAACCAGAGCCAACCTTCAACTAGAGACAAAGCCAAAGCCAGCCCTCAACCAGAGTCAAACTGAGCTCAATAAGAAACAAAACCAAAACCAGAGCCAACCTTCAACTAGAGACAAAGCCAAAGTCAGCCCTCAACCAGAGACAAAGCCAAAGCCAGCCCCCAACCAGAGCGCCAAAGTCAGCCCTCAACCAGAGACAAAGCCAAAGCCAGCCCCCAACCAGAGCCAAACTGAGCTCAAAACCCAGCCATTCAAAGCCCAAAATCGTGACTCCAATTAAGCCAAAAAACAAAACCGAGCCCAACAGGGGCTAAAACCGAGCCATACAACATTAAAGATTTAGCCATTTTAAGCCCAAGGAACAACCTGCATGTCTAAACATTCTAAGCATGAAATTATTCCAACAAATATATGAACAGAGACACCTCACAAGGAGCTAAACCCAGCCTTCAGAACAAGCTGTAACACTTTCCAAATTAAATAAGTTTTCTCATAGCATATATTTCAAGCCAGGGAAAGCTACAGGAAACCAAAACCGAGCCCCCAAACATGCATAAAACAGTAAAATGCACTCTCAAGCATTCATCTTAAGCAAGAACCAGTCATAAGTCTCCAAACCCCAAGAACGCAGGATTAATCAAATCAAACAAATGCTTTTCCAAAATGAGATTGCAACTCCTCCCTAGATCCCAAAGTTGATATCAAAATCCTCCAACTTCCAACTTAATCCATAACTTTACATATCGAACAAACATGAAAATCTTCCTACAAAATCAAGTAAATGCTCACGATCGGGATCACTACAAAGAAACTGAACAGCAAGTAGGACTCACGACCAAAGCAAAACCCGAGGCACATAAGAGAAAACAACCAACAAGGCTCTCGGCCCAAAGCTAGGAACAAGGACAGGAGGGCTCAAACCTCATACATTAAATAAGCACGAAATCTTCCCATAAAACCAGATAAACACTCACGGCCAGGGTCAATAGAGAGGAGGAAACAACCACCAAAGCTCTCGGCCAAGGCAAGGAACGGGGTCAAAAGAGGTTCACGGTTAAAGCAAGGGACAGCTGCCAAGACCCACAACCAAAGGCAGTCCAAGAGACAATAAATAAGGATTACGGTTAAGACAACAAAGGACCCAGGAAAGAACTGCTAAAGCTCACGGCTTAAGGCAGCAAAGAGCAGCTGCTAAAGCCCACATCCAAAGCACAAGGGGGGCTCACGACCAAAGCCAACAAAAGGACCACCAAAGGCAATTATGCTTCCCTGACAAACTGAAAGGATAACTAACATAATTATGATTTTTTATTTTGGATGGCAAACTTGATTTATTCACAACTCTCAAGACAATTCAAGCCTAGCAGGGAAAGCCAAAGCACACCCAAAGACTTGCAACAGACCTCACGAGTAAGGAGTAGGAACCAAAGCCAGCAAAGCCACCTCCCAACCATTCCTCGGGTAAAGGCTGAACAAAGCAACACAGCCCTCAATCAAAACCAAACCGAGCCCAACAAGAAACAAAACCAAAACCGAGCTCAACAAGGCTAAAACAAGCAAACACAGCCCCCCATTCTAGAGCTAATCCAAGTCCAACAAAGGCCAAACGAAGCAACTCAAGACCAACAACTAGAATCAAACCAAGTCAGCAGAGCTAGAGCAAGCAAACACAGCCCACACTAGAGCCAAACCGAGTTCAACAAGAAAGAAAGCCAAAGCCAGCCCCCAACCAGAGCCAAACCGAGCTCGATCAAAACCAAAACTAGAGCCAGCCTTCAACTAGAGACAAAGCCAAAGCCAGCCCTCAACCAAAGACAAAGCCAAAGCCAGCCCCCAACTAGAGCCAAACTGAGCTCAAAACCCAACCATTCAAAGCCCAAAACCATGACTTCAAATCAAGCCAAAACCAAGTTCAACAAGAACCAGAAACCAAATCCGAGTTCGACGAGAAATAAGAAGCCAAAATCGATCTCAACGAAAACTCAAAAGCCAAAGTCAGAGCTCAACAAAATTAAAACAAGCCCAAGCATTGATATAATCGAGCCATACGACATTAAAACTCTAGCCATTTTAAGCCCGAGGAACAACCTGCATGTCTAAACATTCTAAACATGAAATTATTCAACAAGTATATGAACAGAGGAGACACTTCACAAGGAGCTAAACCCAGCCTTCAGAACAAACTGTAACACTTTCCAAATTAAATAAGTTTTCTCATAGCATATATTTCAAGCCAGGGGAAGCCACAGGAAACCAAAACCGAGCCCCCAAACATGCATAAAACAGTAAAATGCACTCTCAAGCATTCATCTTAAGCAAGAACCAGTCATAAGATGCTAAAGCCAAAACCCCAACATGCTTGCAAGAGGAGCAAAAATCATTTCAAAGTCATGCCTTAACTCCTTAAATGTTTCCAACATAAACATGCCACAATAATCTTAAGGATGCCATAGTCTCCCTAGTTTAAGCAAGTAACCAAGTCTAGTTTTAACACATGCTCACATTTTCATTTCCAAATGCACTTGAAGTGAATATCTCAAGAAAATATATCCAAATAAAGTGAGCTAGCATGCTGTATTCTCCAACAGAGCCAAGTTCAAAGACCCGGCAGAGAGGAAAATCGAAAAGAAACAAAGCACCGAAGAAGATGGGGGAAGAATTATACCTCAAGAATGCTAAAGTAAAGCCCTGCAATACAAGAGTTCGCCTCAAAGAACGCTCTCACAGAAATTCTCTTCCCAAATTCCTCACAACCAAAATTTCTACTCTCCTCTTTGAAAACTTTTCCAACAACCTCCAAAGAAAATCCAAAGGAACTATCCTTATCGGCAGAGAATAGAGGAGAAGAGAAAGAAGACCACCCCCAACAGTCCACGGCACTCGAATTGGGCCAAAGAAGAAAATGACACGCTCTCTGCTCACAGAAGGCGAAGCCAACGAAGTCTCTCGGACCGAGCGGCGAGACTAATGGCAACGAGGGAAGCATCGGGAAGAGGAGAAGAAATGCCATTCCAGTGTACCAGGGAACCAGCCAAGAAAAGGAAAGCAACGGCTCAAGGAGACTGGCGCGGCTTCGGGAAAGATGGCCGCGGGCTGAGAGTGTCGGGTAAGGGCGGAAGCGGAGGCAACCTTTTTCCGCGCGAAG
>NW_018164891.1:711200-725852 GCF_001263595.1 Phalaenopsis equestris
GTGTCCTCCCTAGGCAAAATTGACGTTCTGGACGCGCCGGTGCAGTCCGCTTTGTCATCCGGGGTCGCTCGGACGGCGTCGTCGACAATCGGGTCAAAAACACGTCGAAATTCAAATTTCACATAATTTGGACTCGCGATCGATCGTCTCAAAAGGTTTACTCGAGCCCTCGACGAATAACAGTGCAAGCGATGCGAATCGTGGCGATCGGACGCGTCGACTCTCCGAATTGCGAAGTTTATGCGTGCGAGAGTGTGAATTGTGCAGAAGGTCACCCTAAGGCTCAAAAGATTCTATAGGAATCCCTTTTGGGTTCCTCATGTTGGTTTCATCCTTCTAAGTGTTAGAAGTCGATACCACACACGCGAAACCACAAAAGAGTACAGAAGCGGGTTGAATTCCTAAAACGAGGCGGGTCACATTTCTAAGGTTCTAAGATAGTCGAAGGGAGATACCTAAGGCTAGATCCTAAACCCTAAGCGGAAGACTAGACCTCACTAAAAATGAGGTCAACAGCCATGTTCTTGCATCTCTCTCTGAGGCACTTATTCTTCATTGTTTTCAACAGTTTTTAGTTATCTCCATGTTTTTCCTCAGCATCACATTCTTTTCTTCTCAGTGAATCAAGAAATATGACGGAATGATTGTAAAGTCCAATACTATACTCGGTAGCTTTGCTAATTATAATCATCCATGACTTCGACTGCCATAATGTTGCCATGGTGTTCTAGAGTTTAAACTTCTCACATTGATCAAACAATATCTGTGTTTTCTGAGTTCAATACTTTATCAGTAGATCTTTTAATTATAACCATCTTTTATATATTACACATTCTTTATAGGTTCATATATATATTTTTTGTCTTTATATCTAATTTTGAGTTTTCCTGCTAGTAGTGCTAGATGCGTTTCGTGCCTTATTTACAGGTAAAAGGGCTTACAAAAGAAGAACTTGCTGCACGGAATGATATGGTTATTGCGCTACCTGATAGAATTCAATCAATTCCTGATGGAACTTCGAATGTAACCAAACAAACTGGAGGCTGGACAACTTCTGCTTCTCGCCCTGAAATTAAATTTGACTCTACCTCAGGCAACTTTCTATTGAACTTATTTTATTCTCTATGAAATAATCACTAATTCTAGTCTTTTGACCTTTTGCTATGGAAATTAGAACTTCTTATTGGTAAATTTCTTCCATTATTGCTTTTTCAAGCGGATTTTAGTTCAATTATTTTTTTAGTCTTTATTTCAGTTTGAGTTCAGCTTTTTCTTTTAATGTTTAGTAGTTTAATATCTGAAGCCTATAAATTTCACATTATATTCAGTGGCATATAAACAATTGAATATTAATTTGGTCATCGTAAATGTCATAGCTAGCAGATTGAACTAATTAATTTGTGTACCATCCATCCATGATCCATCTATCAATGAATGTGTTCATAAAACTTACATTTGGTGATTTAGATTTGGAATAGTTACATTTGAATTAATCTTATACGAAGAAACTCTTACAACCATTCTAAAAAGTAGAGCAAACTCATTAACTAACATGATCATCCATGTTTTAATACATATGTTTGTTTGGACTTCCATGAAGTTTCTTGACATGTTATTCGACTCCTGATTATTTATTTTGCTCGTTAGGACTTATGTGCGACTTAAACGGTTGGCTGAATCAGAGGTTGTGTTCCCTAATGGTGATCATGTGGTGGTTGTATGTGCTACCTTGCTTTCATTAGAAATATCTTTAGGTTGTTTAAATTTCTAACAAGTAATCCATGTTCATTTTTCATTTTTCCTCCCAAACAATGCTCAAGTTCTTATTTAAAATCATGGGACATGGAAGTTTTATGGCTTATTTTAGTCCTTTAGCTGGTTGATATTGAGTATGGATATTCTTGAGAGTTTTTTTCTGTTTTTTATCCTTATTTCATAAATTTAATATAAGGTAACTATCTACTTATTAAATTTGAATGTTGATCATTGCAAATTATTTTTATATCATTGATTGACATATATTTTTAGTTGATCATTCAATGCAGAAATTTTAATTTCTTTGATGCAAACTTTTCTTATAGAAAAATTTTATGTGCAAGATTGTGGTGAAATCAAGAAGGCTAAGGCATCCATCAAATTAATTTTGGTGAATTACGTTTGAATTCTTGAGGTGTAGGGCTTGCTTCAATTTGGTCCATATTCTTAAAAACTATATATTTGAGCTTCTAAATCTTTTTGTTACGTCACTTTGGCTTCCAGCTTAGTTCTTGACCATCATACCAACAACCTATAGTCCATTAAAATTAGCCTCTACTTCTAAAAATGACCAATTGGTTAAGCAGTTCACCTCCATATTCACATCATAGCTATTTGGTTTTCAGTATTTCCCCAATAAGCATGAAAAAAAAAAAATCTAAACCATAGATATCCATCAAAGAATTGGATTGTGATACCTTGACACGTCAAAACCATTGGTTTTATCCTTGAAAACCTTGCAAAAGAAAATACATTTGAGGCAGAAAACTTTATCTAATATTCAAGTAGAAAACTTTATCTAATATTCAAGTAGAAAGCTTCAAACAATATAGTAGATTAGAACATAGACATTGTGCAAAATCTTATGAGAGACCGTGTTGATCCTAAAAGAACTTGTTAGGAAAAACAATGTGCTGTACAAATTCCCTAAATAAACACATCTAAAAGCTTCTGTGAAGACATGAGAAGAATAAATATTTGAGGTGAATAGAACTTCCTTGTGCTCGGCAAACACGATGCTTGTGAAGAGCAAGTTGAATAAAGATTTTTTAATGTTTTGCTTCTATTTTTCATTTATTATTTTCTACGATTGGTTAAAATGCGGACTTCAGGATTTTAATATGTTGTAAAATTGCAGTGTGAAGAACTAATGTGATGTATTTTGTCATAATGAAAAATTAAAATTGTATTTTTTTAGTGTTTGGATTTTTTAATTTTAAATGTTTAATCAGGATATTAAAATTTATGCTATTTTTCATTTTGTGATTTAATTTTGAACTTTGAAATGAATTTTTGAAATTTATTTATTAATGATCTAACTTAAGATTTTCAATAATTATTTTTCATTTATGAATTTATCAATTATGTTGGATATGCATATTAGTATTTAACATTCCAGGTCATTTAAGTTATTGCGAAATGAGTTAAATCAAATGCATATGACTGACTGGATTGAAATTTGGAGTTAACAAGAATTGATGTCTAGTTGGCTCAGAATAATATCATTTTGAGTTGAGCCATCTTGACTCAAATACTATTTTGCTTTAGATTCACGTTCAAAATGGGTTATTTGAGTTTGAGTTAAATCCGAGTTGGTGCCAACCTACTTGTGGCTATTATATGTGAAGGGACTTGTATGAATTGGTGTAATTTATAATGATATTGTCATGGACCAACCTATTTAAGAACAAAGTCAGCTTAGGACATCTAATGGATGGTTTCTAGAATTGTGGACTACATTGGAGTCCGAAGTGAAACACACCATAAAACTAGATCTAGATGCAATTTACCTAAGTTTTTTTATCTTCATACTTATCAACAAGGACAAGGCACCGCATATCTATAGAAATTTATGTTTGCTTTCCATTGGATTTGGAATTATTTATTTATTTATTAGATGTTGTGTTTTCTCATTGAGGTTGTGGGCACAATGTTTGTATGCTCTTGTTCATATTAACTTAAATTTGAAATCAAATACGCTTAGCCTCCCTTTTAGTCTTGATGGAAATATATACTATATTAGTCTTTTATCTTGAACTCTTTAAGTCATCAGATTTTCTCATTTTTCATTGCGGTTGTGTTTTTAGACGGATCACCGTTTATGGTGATTTATATTACCATGTTTTGTCATAAACATCCCTTAGGTTCATAATTCATTTAGACATCTCTGCACGTAATTCAATTTTCCTACTTAACAAAGCTCTCGTTCTTGTCAAGTCATTACACTAGGATGTTTTATGGTTTATTATTAGTATTCTACGAAGCATGAACACAAACACAGACACGGGGACACGGACTCGACACGATATGACACGTCGATTGCAAAAAGTAGGACAATATGACATGGACTCATTTTTAAATTTAATAAATTAAAGACATCACAAAACAATAAATGCAATCATTAAGAAAACTTTACTTAGCCAAACAATATCGAGAAACATGATTTGGAACTTCACTTAGTCAAGCGTGAATGTAATATCTAATAAAAAATGTACTTATAAGTGATAAAATAAATACAAGTTGGGATTAATAAAAAATGAAAATCAAATCAAATAATACTTTGGATTGAGAGAGTGAGCTAAACGAAGAAGATGAGTGTTGCTTTTATTTCATCATCTATTACAACTTTATAAAAATTGGAGTCTTCATTTTCTCTCTTACTCCCGTATTGACATATAATACTTTTCACCTTTTCTATTATTGAATCTCACATATCGTAGAGAATCTGGAGATAAGGTTTATCTGTATCAGCCAATCTCAACATGTCATATACAAGTTCTATAAAATTAATAAAATAATTAATTTTATCCCACCACATATTATCGAAGATTTTTTTTCTTCACAAATTTTGCCTTATTTATATTATCTTTACGATACATATTCTACTTGTCACTGATCACCATTATTTGTAGCTTTTGTTTGATTGCTTTGAATCTCCTAAGCATGACTATACTTGATTCAAAACTCGTCTCTGCAATGAACAAGATTTCTGATTTACAAACTCATTAAACATTATTAATCTCATTGAATGATTCTTAACAAAAGTTTTTATAAAATTGACATCTTTTGTAATATCAATTATCCGATTGCATTGCTCATAAAGTGTCTTATTTCTTTCTATATTCTTTGCAATACATATATTCTTCAATGCTAATTTTAATGTATGAATAACATAATGAGTTGAAAAAATATGAGGATATTGAGCCTTAATCAATGCACCTGCAGGTCTGCATACAAGTGCATTATCATTGACTACTTGAACCACTTTATCTGAACATAGGCTCACAATTACTTCTTTAATTTCATTGGAAATGTAAAACTTATTTTTATATGCCCCTTCACAATTAGTAGTTTTTATAAACATTTGATCAGATTCAGTGACGCCTATGAAATTAGTGAGAAGTTTTCTTGGGCCTCTGTCTGACCATCACAAACAATAGAAACTTCTTTCTCATTTAAGTCTCCTTTATAGGCTTAAGCATTCTCTTAATATGTGTTCTCTCTTTTTGAAACAAGGTTGTTCTTAATAAATTATAACCCAAAGGAATTTATTCGGTATTTTGTTGTTGAATATGTGTCATCTCTTTTTGAAACAATGTTGTTCTTAATAAATTATAACCAAAATGAATTTATTCGGTGATTGTTTTGTTGGTTGTATATGAGAACACACTAAAATAATATAGATTTCCTACCAAATGTAATCGAAGAGCCGCAGAATAAAATATTTGAGCAATTTCTTCAAGTACATGATATTTAGCTTGCATATTAAATGTTTTTTCAATATCATTATTGTCCGAATTTTTTTTTTTCTTATGATTATAATCATAACCTTCTGCTCTAAATAAATGTCCACTTGATTGAGAGTTATATAATTGATTAGAATCACTTTGCTCAGAAGAAGGAAGTGAAACCTTCTTAAATGTATCATCCTTTTTTTTCCAGCTTTACCATCAACATTTCATGAATTTGCATCAAAGTTACTTTAGGACATGCTCGAATATCAATGTTAGGTTGTCAAAACAATTGTGCTATAACCTTAGAATATGTTTATTTGAACTTCCCTTGACAAAAAGAACACTAGAATTCTACATTGTCTTCTTCTCCGATTAATCTCGTTTTCTCTAATTTAGTGCTTTGTCTCGTCTTCTATGGGATTGTTCGAGTCACTTGTAGTAGTCATTATTATATTAATTCAATTATAAAAAGTAAAGACATTTAAAATTCATATATATATATATATAAGAAAGCCCAAGGGCTAATATATTAAAGAGAAAATGATACAGATAGATTGTATGAGTGAGCTCAAAAGTAGACACCCAACCCACACAGTACAAAACACACAAAAAAAACTAAAAAAATGAGGGAGTATTTACAAAATCAAAAGAAAAAAAAAAAACCCAAACCACCAGGGCGCGGAAGTAGTTAGGGACGACACAATTTAGTCCTGCCTGTGCCTCTGATTTTCGGAAGAGAGTCAACTATCAAATTGGTGAGGTGCGTACCATTACTCGAAATAACTAAAGTATCATCTATTAGATTCCTTAGCACAAACAGATCTCCATTCTTTTTCTTCCTCTTGGAAGTGTAAACCTGCCATTCCTCATTCCAAGATTGATCATTAAAATGAGATGGTGAAGCTGTAGCAGAAGGATTGCCATCCGTTGTACTCATAATAGTTTCTAGTATATGTGAAGTATGAGTTGTCGCCTCTACACCGGATACTTCCTGAAGATGGGGAGCTGCAAGGTTCTCCTGATTATTAGTCCGAACACTATCATTTGTAGGTAAGGATCCTTTAGTATTGTTTTCAAGAGGGTTTGAAGGTGTAGGTTGCCCAACAGAGTCCTCCAGCATCACATCAATCGCGCAAACAATAACAATATTGTCAAGGGGGGGATCCACAGGAGCAATTAGATCAGTCACCAAATCCTGTCATGTGGTAGTTTCCTCCTCAGGTGGAGTAGATAGATCCAGAGCAGTGGGTTAGACCCCTCAGTATTCACTTTAACTTTAGGTTTCAAATTAGGATGGAGTTTGTGGAATTTATCAAGGGTATGCCCAAACATGCTATAATGGGTACAATAAGGAGGTTTGTGTTCCATGATGATTTATTGCAAATATCCATTATGAGTTGTGCCCAGCCAAACTTAGCACACAATTTTCTGTATTTATATGTATCTCACACTAATTTACTAAATGCATAAGAATTCGATGGTATGTATGTAAATGCCCCATTTAATTATTCTAGATATCAAATGATTTATGCTGGCTATTCAAAGGTTAGAGTAGATGCCAACATTAACCACTGAAGCAAAATTTAACATTAGAACCTAGACATAATTCCTTGTCATATTTACCCGCATACAACTCAATTTTTTCGTCACATCAAATTTATCAAAAAGACCACTAATTTCATATATTGGTAAAGTGGTATGCAGGTAAATCTCAACTTTTTGGTGTGAGATGGGTAAATACACAAGAATTTTGTTTTAACTATATAGTTTCCTTCTTGAAAAAAAACCGCTAAAAAATAATTGAAAAAATAAATAAAAGATGAAGGTCTAATCACTAAACCCACACGTGTGGATCATCCCCTAGCTTGCACCGAAGCTTTGCGTCATGCTGAAGATTGCATGGAAGTTTTGTTCTGTTCTTTGGGTCGTGCCCTAACTGAAGTCGAAACTCTGGATCATCCCCCAGCTCGCGTTGAGCTCTAGATCATGCCAAAGATTGCGTGGAAGCTCTATATTGTGCCTTGGATCGTGCCCTAGCTCGCGTCGAAGACTGCCTCACTTTGATCAGGGCAGCTCGACAACTCCCTTGTTTCGATCAGTGACTAGGGCTGTCAAAAAAGCTTGTTATTCGCGAACAGTTCGTGTTCGGCTCGTTGGGGAGTTCGTGTTTAATTCGTTCGATAAGCAAATGAGACGAAAACAAACAATTTTTTTTTTCGTTCGGTTTATAAACGAACTAAACACGAACAGTCATTTGTTCGATCGTGTTTGAATTTTTGTTGTTCGAAATATAAAATAATATAAAATAATTATTTATAAAAAATTTATCATATCTTAAAAATAATTATGTTCTCTAAAAAATTATCATATTTTAAAAATATAAATCCTATAAATTATAATCTGATTTTCAGGTTCACCTCTTAGCTTATATTAAATTTTATAATTTCATATTTATTTTCTGATTTGTCTCTTAGCTTAAAGGTCTGTTTGGGGCAGCTGTAGCTTATTGAATAATCTGCTGATAAGATGATTAAAATTAATCTGTTAATAAGCTAGGTGCGGTTGTTATTACAAATTTTTATTTTTTTTGAAAAAGTCAGACCGTTGCCAATAAGCTCCCTCCGCACCAAGATAGGTTCGGTGTGAAAATACTGTTTTTTGCGTTTTGGAAACGCATAAGCTGCCAACACGCGATTTACCCAAACAGATCAGGTGTGTTTTCAAAACGCCACCGCACCAAATAAGCTGCCCCAAATGGGCCCTAAATTTTCATATATTTCTTTTAGATTTATTTAGTTTCTTTGAGTTAAACATAGCTTTTGGGAGTGAAATCTCGTATATTGTCTTTGGATCTGAATTTTTTATGGATGAGATATGATATTATGGTTTTATTGTGAGCTGTGCTTCGACTATTTTGCATTTGTGCTGTGATTCATACATATTTAAGCATTAATTTCATATAGGCTTAAGTTTTCGAAAGATTTCGAATAATACAAACAAATTTGTAAGATTTTGAATAATTCAAACAATTCAAATAATTCGAACAATTCAAACAATTCAAACATTTCAAACATTTCAAACATTCTAAATATTTCAAACATTTCAAACAAATCAAACTGAACACGAATAATAACTTCACGAACAATTTCAAACACGAGCCTATATCAAACACATGTAATTTCAAATGAATCGAATACGAACACAAGCTCTATTTGTTCGTGTTCGGTTCGTTTACACTCCTATCAGTGACGTTCGACGACGGCTTTCTTATTGCTTGCTTTGATAGGATTGCTGATAACGATTGCCAGGCTATGATAAGACCTACAGAACGTCGCATGTTTGATTTTTTTTCGTCTCTTCAAATTCTGCTTCTATGCCTCTCCAATTTAAGTTCCAGTTTCTAGCATCGAGCCATGTCCAACAGTGTCTAAGAAATGTGGAATTAAACGAACAATTCCGACACAATTAATTGAATGTTGGACACCTATCGACCTGTGTCAAAGCCATGTCCATGTCCGACACGGGTACGACTTATGTTTGGAGGTGTCAATGCTTCATAGGTGTATTAGATACCCATATTTACAGGAAGACAAAAATAGACTAAAAAGAACCTAGTGCCTTGTCAATCACAAATCCGTAAAGTTATGAAAACAACCAATGATTAATCAATTAGCATCATAATAAATAATCCAATTAATAATATAAAAGCTTAATAATTTTATATAATCCAAATGAGCTAGTGATAAGTATCAATTAGCAACATAACACTATAACTGGCTGCTTGATTAATTAATTAATTAATTAATATAATTTGTTAATGATGTTATTGTAAATCTTTAGCTCTAACCAATGCACTAAGTAGTGCTTATCGGAATTGTAACTACATGATTTGCAGCATCACTACTTTTTCATTAATTGGTAACAGTGTACTGAATCTATAGAACCTTTCAAGTCAGCAATAAGAACAAAAAAATAAAATGAGGGAAAATAGTACATAACAAGATGATCAAGGCAATAGACAAGCTGCAAAGAATGTCTATCCATTTTTTCACATTGTATGTTTGTTGTCGATGTCCATTTTCTTGGCCATAATGCATAATATAAAAATATTGTACAACAACAACAAGAAGCCTCTATCCCACTAAGTGGGGTCGGCTACATGAATCCATTTTCTCCATTGCATCCTATTCTCATATTTTCACTTAATTCTAATAGATTAAGATCATTTTTTATTCAATATGCCAATGTCTTCTTAGGTCTACCTCTGCCTTCTTAACATAAGTCGAATTGAAAACATCAACTTTCCCAATCGAATCATCAGATGGTCAACGTTTAATGTGACCAAACCATCTAAGGCAATTCTATCTAATCTTTTCCGCCACTGGAGTTACACCAACCCTATCACAAATATATTCATTTCACATTTTGTCTCTAAGTGTCAAGCCACTCCTAAGCATTCTAATGTTAACAACACTTCTTTATTTTATGCTTCTCTTTTAAAGACTAATATTTTGCATCATAGAGCCTTACATGTGATGAATTAAAAATTCCACCATAAAGTAACATAATAAATATTTAATCAGTTTATGGGTGTATTAGAAATGTTGATTTCAACCAAGTTCAATGCTTGAGATGCCTATAACATCAGCGAGTAAAAAGTGTATCTAATAAAGTAAAAATTCCACGTTAAATGTTAAACATAACATGCATTTTTATAAATAATTCTAATACTTAGATCGGTGCCTTGGACTTCTGGATTTCAACCACAAATTTAAAACAATAAAATGAATAGGCAACCTTGTGAATGCATCCTCAATGAAAGAAGATTGTATCTCATTGGTTTAATTTTTCATGTTGAATGAAGGCATAAAGCTATATATATATATATATATATATCGTCTGTGTGTGTGTCTACGTATATGTTTGTCTCTGTATGTATGTATTTATATGTCAATAAAGTGGAAATTGGTTGCAATTATCAATATTCAAATTTTAAGAATCAAATAGCAATCATAAGTGCAAGTAATTTAATAAAGAGGAAAAGACTAAATGCTTGAAACATATCCAAAGTAATCAATATTGAGCTGAAGAACAAAAAAAAGCAAACCAAAAACTCCCTTGTGTCATAATTTAGGAGGAAGAAACAACATAGAGGTTTTCTAAACTATGAACAATAGAAAAAAATGGATATAGTGACATTTGTAATCATGGTGTTATAAAGACCGGACCGAATAGGCCTATCCGGCCGGTTCTACCATGAATTGGTCCTCCGACTAGTGCAACTGAAGTCTAAAATCGTTCTCACATAATACCTACCATAATCGATGGTTGAAGTGCTGAGCAAACGGGTTTTTAAAGAATCATTCAATTCTAATATTAATCAAAATTTGTCTTTTTTTTATTTTGAATGTATGGTTAGAAATAAAATATTTAAATTTGAACATAATAAAAATTAAAATATCATATTCCAAAATTTTAATTTAGAATTATATTTAGAATATTCAAGAATAAAGTGTTATAAATGAGAATATTATATACTAAATGGTGAAAATATCATGATTGCAACATTATAACATCATTTAATTAATTTTAAAATAAATTTAATATCTATTATGTCATCGGGCTCAAATCCGATTGTACTGTTAAATCTTGAATATTTCCTCTTTCCAGTTTAATGTTAGATTTAATTTTAAAAATTTTATATATGACAACCAAAAATCACCATCAGGAAACATAGCCTCTGATTCCCACTATTCATTAAGTTTCACGTATGTTCTAGCATAGACAAAAGAGACACTAATCATATTCAAAAGATCCGTCACGAATGATATTTTTATTTAGGCATATAGTGCGAAAGTATATAGAACAAGGAAATAATCTTCTATTATCTTTTATTGATCTTTATGAAGCGTACGGTTGATTATCATGAGTATTGATTTGACACACATTCAAGGCAAAAAAAGTATATACGAAATGTATATTGATATTATTAAAGATATGTATGACAAACCGTTGATTATTATTAATAGTCATACAGTGAGCTAAGGGTTTCCAATTATAGAAGCTTTATATTAAGGATTAACTTTAAGTACAATCATTTTCTATTCATTATGAAAAGTCGTACAAAGGATATTTAAAATAATATTCGTTGATCGTTGATGAATAGTATTTACAAATAATGTCATTACAATTTATGAGACATCTTTTAAAGGATGTGAAAATTCAGAACAATAAAAGACATGTTTAGCAGTTAAAAAGTTAGAATAAATAGAACAAAAGCTTAGTATATAATCTATAATTTTGGTCGGTTGGATATCATTAAATATTATTAGAGATAAGCGAGCAATTAAATGTGACAATTTTAAACACCTTGGATCAATTATATAGAAGAATAAAGATATAACGTACTTAATGATAAATTTAATTACATAAAAAATTCGATCAACAATGTTGTATGGATCATAATATCTGAAAGTAAGAAAAATATTGATATTTAAGTTGAAAGAGACGACAATAAGAATGTTAAGTTCTGCTATAAAATTAGAAAGGACGAATCAAAAAATGATTATATTAGCTGTATGGTTATAGTGAAACTGTAAAGATAATATAATAGGAAAAACACTTGCATGGTTTAGATAGGTATAATAAAGGGTAGAAAATGCATCAATTAGAAGGGTAAATAACTTTAATGTTAAGTGATTAGAATAGATAACAGGGAAACCTTTGGTTGTATGGATATAGGTGTACTAATGAGCCCTTCACAGTAAAAAACCAAATAATTTGGATAAGATTAATGATGATGAAACTAGATCAACTTAAAATGATCTTTTATTAGAAGAGTTTTATCAATATGATGTTCTCATTTATAGCACAAATGGTTAAAAGACAGGTATTGGTGACCATTTTATAGGAGAAACGATAAGATCAATAGAAAGTAAGTAGGGTCAACTTAATTTGGTATGAAAGGTAAGTGGGAGAAGAACAATCCTTTTATGGATGGCTTATCTATGTTGATTTAGCTACGCTATTCAAACGTATAAGATGAGCACACAACCCTGTGTAGACAACCATGTTAAGAAACGAGTATGATGCTTAAAAAATCCTCACTAGAAGATTAACATAATATATATTTCAATCAAATTATGTGCTCCTTAGCCAAGTTGATTTTTGACTACAACCCGAACAAAATGAACATTCAACCTTTGTGCCTAAAATCTAAATATTAAATTAGTGCATATAATAAACTAAAAATTCCACCTCCAATGATAAGCATAACATGCATTCATGTATAAAGGTATGACTTAGCTTTGCTGATTACGATGACCAATACCAATACTTCTATTCATACCTTATCCTTCTTTATTTATTGTACAAATTCACATGACTAAGATTAACATACTAACTTGTGCATAAAACGCCATTGAGAAGAGGTTGCATCTCATGAATTAAAAATTCCAATCATTGAATGATTAACCAAAAATATATTTCAATCGGGATTTAGATATTGTTCATAACTTCCATATTTAAACTTTAAAACCAAATAGTTTTCTTAAGTCTAATTTGTGTAACACAGAAAGATATTGAAAATCTCAAGCATATTCAAAGTCAACGCCAGCCAAATAATGAAATACTAAATGTGAAGCACCGACACCTCCAAAAAAATCATTCCCGTTTCGGACAATTGTCAGACACAAACACGACTTCGACACAGATTGATGTGTCCGACATTTTATGATAACCGTCTGTTTAATTCAACACTTCTTGGACACTGCTGGACATGGCTCGACACCAGCACGAGAACTCAAATTTGAGCGACATCGAAGCATAATTCAAAGTGGCAACACAAAATCATAATTGCGATGTTCAGTAGATCTTAGCATCGCCTCGCAATCCTTCTCAGCAGCCCTATCGAAGCAAGTAGCAAGCAAGTTGTCATTGAGCGTCACTGATTGAAGCAAAGGAGTTGCCGAACAGCCTTGATTGACGCAAAGGAGTTGCCGAGCAACCCTGATTGGATCAAAGGAGTCTTCAACTTGAGCTAGGTCACGATCTAGAGCTTACATGCGATCTTTGACGCGATCAAGAGCTTCGACATGAGCTAGCGGACGATCTAGAGATTTGACTCCAGCTAGAGCACGCCTCATTACACGATACAAAGCTTCCACGTGATCTTCGACACGATCCAAGCTTCGACGCGAGCTAGGAGATGATCATCGTGTGCTGGTTTAGCAGTTATACCTTCGTCTCTTATTTATTTTTTTAATTTTTTCCGACTTTTTTTTTTTCAAAAAGGGAAATTTATAGATAACACAATACCTATCTCACACCAAAACCTTGAAATTTACATGCATACCACTTTTCTGTGCGTAAATTAGTGGTCGTTTTTATAAATTTGATGTGATAGGAAAGAATTGAGTGGTATGCTGTAAATATGATAAGGAATTATGTTTATGTTTTATTGTTGAAATTACGAAATATTGCTTCACTGATTAATGTATGCATCAGCTTTTAACTTTTGAATAGCCAACACTATTTATTTGGTACCTTGATTAATTAAATGCAACATTTACATACATACCACCATGTTGACCTCAATTTTCGTGAGGTCTAGTCTTCCGTTTAGGGTTTAGGATCTAGCCTTAGGAATCTCCCTTCGACTATCTTAGAACCTTAGAAGTGGGACCCGTCTCGTTCTAGTTCGACCCGCTTCCGTCCCCTTCTGGAGTTTCGCGTGTGTGGTATCAACTTCTAACACTTAGAAGGACGAAACCAACATGAGGAAACCCAGAAGGGATTCTCTATAGGACCTTCCTGAGCCTTAAGGTGGCCTTTTGCATAATTCGCACTCCCGCGCACAAGCTTCGCAATTCGGAGGGTCGATACGTCCGATCGTCGCAATTCACATTGTCTGCATTGTTACTTGTCGAATGCTCGAGTAAACCTTTTGGGACGATCGATCGCGGGTCGAAATTTTGTAAAATTTGAATTTTCGACGCATTTTTTTGACCCGATTGTCGACGACGTCGTTCGAGCGACCCCGGATGACGAAACCGACTTCGCCAACGCGTCCGGAACGTCGATTTTGCCCGGGGAGGACACCCATTTTGTCGCGTCGTCGCGCGCGAGTAAATTGTGTTTTAATTAATATATATATATATATATA